>NC_030821.1:41639709-41939709 GCF_001704415.2 Capra hircus
CTGCTAATTTTGATTTCTCTTTAACCATACAAATATACCTCATGTAAAAAATATACTAAGTGCAGTATGGAAAACATTGTGGGGGGGGAGGGGGAATCAAAGCGTTATTGTCCAAATTGAGAAACTTTGTCAGTGGAAAATTAACGTGGTTTACAGGTAAGTTTCCAGATAAATTTTAACTCTGTAGTTGCCCCAGTGTTGCTACTTATTGTTTCAAATATTTTTACATATGTTGATTGCATTTTCAAAACATCGCTGAAAGTTGACACATGAAATACACTGCACATTTTAACATAAATATATTTTTATGCAGTTAATCTGAAGTGATGGTATGCAGCCCAGTGGTTTCCATATATGACAACAATTTTGAGATCGACATCCATCAATGGTCAGCAATGTGGTAGAATGCTTATATTAATTCTATTTTGAATTTATTTTTTTTTTAATTTTTTTAATTTTTTTTAAATTTTAAAATCTTTAATTCTTACATGCGTTCCCAAACATGAACCCCCCTTCCACCTCCCTCCCCACAACAGAATTTAGTGTTTTCTATTCAAGAATGCTAGAATTTGTCATTACAACTAATTGGGACTTGTTGATTTTATATGAAGCTATTATTATATTCACATTTTCTTTGTTGTTTCTCTAAAAATGTGGCAAGTTTGAGACCATAATTACGATAATAACTAAACACTAGAGTGTAAATAAAGGTGATATCCTAGAATCAGTCTTCTAAATTGCTGATCACTAGCTAGCATTTTCTAGGAAAACCTTGGATTAAAACAGCAGTCTGAAAATTATGTTCCTTAGTACACTGAACTCAGAATATTCCACTCAAAAACAAAAAAAGAGATTTATACTCATAAAAATGTGGGATTAATTTAAACGATGTTCTATACTTTTTTGGCAATTCCTTAGCATATTTGCATACCAAATATTTTGAGAAATATTAAAGCTAAAAAAAACTATTTATCTTTAATGATTATTAAAAATTTTACTTCAAATAACTTTTTTTAGAAAAACTCTTTTCAACGTTCCTTAGAACTAATTTTTCAATGGAGTAGTCTTTGGGAAACACTAATTTTCAAGGACTTATTAATAAAAAATAAGAAATAGGAGTTAAGGACAGGAAGATAGTCCAGCTCTCAGGAGAAAAGAATAGGAATGAATCAAGCAGACTTCCATACTAACTTTAACTTTGCACCTAACTAATGAATGAAGATAGTATTTTACCCCTAAAATCTCAGTGTCCTCATCTAAAGTGGTAACAATGCTTAATGTATTGATTTATCAGAACGATTAGATTAGATATAATGACGTTAAGCTCCAAATCTCTATTAGGAGATCTACTTAATTTTGTTTTAAATCAGTTCTAAATTATCTTTTTTTTTTCAGCAATGCACTGCAAATGACTACTGAGGTATTAGATTGCATCCTCCATACTGAAAGACCCATGGACTATGCGATTTGTGCAGCGACACTTGACCTGCTATGACCTCTTTCCTGTCCCAAACCTCATACCATATTCTATCTACTCATACCGCAGTAGGCTAAAATTATTATCTGTGAAATCTCTTGGTAAGTGCTTTTTAAAGATAATAAGACTTTTTTTTTTTTTCCTGAAAGGAAGAAAAAATATCACAAATTTGTTTCTGAGCCGTGGAACAACATAAAGTATAGGAGTCTGGAAGGAAGTCAAAGATACACCAGGAGTTAACCAGGAGTTTTAACCAGGAGTTTAAAAATGCATTATTTTTCCTTAATGCTTTTACATAATAATAATTGTGAATATATATTTTAGTTATTAATCTTGTTTATTATTTGTTTTCCCCCTTAAGAATTCAAGCTTGGTGAAGGCAATTTTTTGTTTTCACTCACTGAGTACCTTCAGGACTTAAAATGATACCTAGCATATCATAGAGGTTGAAATATATATTAAATAAATTAATCCAAAGAGTTGTAAATAAAAACATATGAAACACAAATACTTATAAAGAAATAACTGCCAAGAAGAAAATTATATATATATATATTAAAATCTCTGTGGCTTGAGAAGAATTATATCTTAGGAACTCAACATAAATACCTTTAGATTGTATTAATTCCAAGAAAATTAAAAACTGTTCTTCAAAAACAATTTCATAAGAAAATATTTTTAATATCTCCCTTTCACCATCAAAAACTTCTATATGTTATTCATAAGAATCCTACCTAGGTTTGAAAAGCTAAAGTGTTAGTCACTCAGTTGTGCCTGACCTTTTGAACTGCGATGTACTAGAGCCTGCCTGGCTCCTCTGTCCATGGGATTTCCCAGAGAAGACTGGAGTGGGTTGCCATTTTCTTCTTCAGGGGACCTTCCTGATCCAGGGATCGAAAGCAGGTATCCTGCATTGAAGGCAAATTCTTTATCATCTGAGTCACCAGGGAAGCTCCTACCTAGGCCTAAATGAATAAACAACTGATTTAAATTTTATGAGAATTTTTTGCAAAATATGGAAAAACTAGTAGCAAAAAGTCACCACTGGGTACTTGAAAAAAGTGTGATGAGTAATACAAAGTGAGAGAAGTAAAGATATCATTAGCCCCAAGAGTGAGCAGAAGAGGACATAGACTGATTTAAATAAACATGGACACAGTTACCAATAACATTTGTAAGTGGCAGCTAAAAGAAACTATGATATACTTAAATTAGAATTGATTAAGGACATGAACTAGGGGCCCCACTTCACATGTCCCTTTTGAATTCTGTGAGCAACACTATGTGGAAAAGTTCATATTATTCAAAGGTCTTACCCCAGATACCAGTTCCCAGCTTTCTATATCCCTATGCTAAATAGTAAAGCATTATCACAGATATAAAATAATTCCCATAAGTCTGCATGCCATAAAGGGGTAATTTGGCAAGAAATTGCATTCTTTAAACATCGTGTGTAACATTTTTCCAAAACAGTGCAGGTATTATTATTCCCTAACATGTGGTAAGATATATTTCTTGATTCTGCATTTTTTATTCATTCATTCATTCAATTAAAAATGTTTTCAGCATTCAGGTACCATGCTAGTTATGGTCTAAAGAGAATTTATCTACCTCAAGAGACTCACAATTTAGAAATATGAATGCATGACAAAACAACTAACATTACAATTGGATAAACACTATGGCTTTAACAAATTGTCTTTTGTTACACAAAAGACGTGGACTGAAGTTTGAAGGACCACCATAAAAATATTATTTTTGCTTTCTGTATTTAAATCATCATTGTAAAATTCCCTTTTGCAAGATGTGATTAACCCCAGTAGTCAGATGAGATAAACCTAATAAATATGCTCTGTGACAATGAAATGCTAACTTTCATTATATTGTTTCCACAATTACTATTAGAATATAGAAAATATTTTAACTCCATAAGTACATTTAATTTAGTCTTTTAATAAATCAGTTACAGTTGAAAATCTTCAAAGTCTTTTATATTGCTCCAAATAAAACACAAATCTGCTCTCCTCAATTCAACAGGAAAAGGTCTGTTTCTAAGAAAGCATTTGAGTATATATTTTATTTGTACAACATATTCATTCACAGCATATATGCTAGGTAAATCTGCAGACCTCTTTTCTATAAAAAGTTATGCAAGAAATACATACCCCTGATATTCCCTAGGGGAAAGACTTCAAAAGCATTGCTTTTAAATAGGGATAGAATTTCCAGAGAAGTTCTTCATATCCCTGATTTCAAGCTAGACATCTGTAGGAAGAGAGAAATTTGAATTTGTGGGGAAATAAGTGAAAACAAATTCTGCACTTGATGAATATTACTGAGTCCTCAAACTAGATGCCTGTCAGAAATAAGTCATCTGCAACGGTAAAAATTCTTTAAATTTACACAGCACATTCTTCCAAAGAATTTATTTAGCACTATGTTGGAAAATGCTAAGAGAAGCTATATTATACTTTAAAAAGATACAGAAAGTGGAAAATAAAACTGGTTGTGTCTACCTAACATGACAATAGACCATTTTAAGTCAGGAGTGAAATCAACCAAGCAACAAATTTTACTGACTTAACTCAGGTAATTGGGCACTTGTTTGAGATAAATGAATCAAGAAGCTTTTAGCACCATCTACATGGATCATCAGATTGTTTTGAATAAAGATGAACTAACATTCCAGGGTATTTTATTGAAAGTTAAGCATTTTAAAAGATATTATTTTGAACTAAAAAAAAAAATAGTAGTAGACACCTTCAGATATGAAAACTAAATTACTTAATAGCAAAATGTACCTGAAAGTATATAGGAAGATATCACATCAGAAACAATAATGAAAATTGTTGTTAACAAGCTTCCAATTGATAGTATTGAGACTTCAATTTTCTTCTTTATCGGTTACATTTTTATTGAGCTGCTTCTTTGTGTCAAGCATGGTTCTGGGCTTTGGAGGAATTTCAAGGTAAATAACAGCATCAAAAAAAAAAAAAAAGATTTCATTTACAAAGTTTTGTTCAGTGAAGATATTGCTTTTTGTAAAATTTGTTGCTTGAAAATCCAATTATTTCCTCTTAAGATGGCAGATATGAGGGACAGGGAAGCCTGGAGTGCTGCAGTCCATAGGGTCACAAAGAATCAGACATGACTTAGAGACTGAACAACAGCAAAACATGAAATTTAAGAAGCAATAATATTGACAAAAGTTGTATTAGTTATCTTTTAACTCTTTTATAACTCTAGTATTCTGAAGCGCTTATTATATACTGTGAAAAATACAATTTATATATCATATGTATATGTACTATACAGTCCGTGGAATTCTCCAGGCCAGAATACTGGAGTGGGTAACCTTTCCCTTCTCCAGGGTATCTTCCTAAACCAGGGATCAAACCCAGCTCTCCTGCATTTCAGGTGGATTCTTTACCAGCTGAGCCACCAGGGAAGCCCATCCCTTCTCCAGCAGATCTCCCTGACCCAGGAATCTAACTGGGGTCTCTTGCATTTCAGGTCGATTCTTTTCCAACTGAGCTATCTATTTGCCAACTGGGCTATGTATAAAAGCCCAATTTTATATATATGAAAATATATTTTATATATCATATGATATATTCATATAAATATATTTAGACAAAAATTTTCAATATACTTAAATGCATTTGACATTTATATATTAATAGCATATACTTTATAATTTATATAAATAAACTCTGCTTAGTCACTCAATTGTGTCCAACTCTTTGCAATCCCATGGTTGCATAGCCAGGCTTCTCTGTCCATGGAATTTTCCAGGCAAGAATACTGGAACGGGTTGCCATTTCCTCCTTCAGGGGATCTTCCTGACCCAGTGATTGAACCCTTGGCTCCTGGGTCTCTTGCATTGGCAAACAGATTCCTTACCACTGTGTCACTTGGGAAACCACATATAAATAAATAAGTATATACAATTACATTGCAATATCGAAAGACAGACTAAAATTGACCCAGTAAAGCTTCTGAAAAAATGTTGTTTTGTGAACTAGTGTATGGTCATTTTCATTGCAATAGGGCAAACTTTAGCATAGGTTCTCAGTGGAGTGAAGAAATAGCCTTGTCATTTTACGTTTAATAAAGTTCTTAAAAGCAACTTCAGTGACTATTTAACACATTTTTATTTGTGGTGACTAAATAATTTTAGTGGCTGATTCCAATCTCCATTTTAAAATAAACACAAAAATAAACCATACTCCTAGATAAAACATTTTCAGGGAAAGATGTAAGGCAGAGATTTATAGTTATCTTTTAGACAATTTATAATATTTAGCATTTCAAAATACAGCTAAATTTGGTAGCAACATATTTGAAGTAGACTTGAGTCCGCATATTGTTGGGCTCCCCAAGTGGTACAGTGGTAAAGAATCTGCCTTCCAATGAGGAGACTCAAGAAATGTGGGTTTAGTCCCTGGTTCAGGAAGATCTCCTGGAGGAGGAAATGGCAACTTACTCCAGTATTCTTGCCTGAAAAATTACATGGACAGAGAAGCCTGGCAGGCTAAAGTCTATGGGGTCACAAAAAGTCAGATATTAAAAAATAATAAAAGAGTCAGAATATTAAAAGACACTAATTCAATTAATTATTTTTTGCTTTAGCTATCATTAAGCATTTGTATAAATGAAAATCTGATACAAAACCTTAAAGGAGCATACTTAATTCTGTTCCAATCCAATAACAAGAACAAGAATGAAAGATTATGCATTTGTATTAAATCCTTAGAACAAATTAAATGAAGAAATACAGTAGGAAAAATTTAACTAAGAAAAAATTCTGGAAATATACAGAATAGACTTAAAAATTAAGAAATTTAAATTTTAGTCCTAACTATATTTGGAACTAGTAGTGGGGCTTTAGTAAAGAAAATATTGTGATTTCAAAAGTATTTGTGTATGCACCAAATCAGATTTGAAATAGATGTCACAAAGCCCCAGTCTTCTGCAACTATGATAGATATTGCAAATGGATCCCAGCTCTCCTTGCTCTTGTGCCCAAACAGGTGTCTCACTCATTCTCATCCTACAACTTCAAGCAGGTACTAGCAGCTAATTGACACTAGAGAGGAAATAATTTTGACATCTTTTGGTTAGATAAGCTCTAGCATGTCTTTTTTTTTTTCCTATAATAACTTGATTTTATTGTAAAAACCAAAGGGAGTCACCTATAAATTTTGCAAACACACACATAAAAAATGGAGGAAATTTTAACCAGTTTTTAAATTTTCAAGATAAAGAGCATCAGTGATTTATAAGAAACTCACTTTTTAAAATTATTGTAATGCCACCTCTTGCAAACAGCATTTCTTAACTCTAGGTGTCAGTTCTTCATCTGCATATTATGTAAATAATTGTTATTTAACAAAGTATAACCAAATTCCAGTTTTCAGTGAGCCCAGTACCTTGTGTACCTGTGTACTCCTGACATTCAGAAACAGGATCATTCCATCCAACAGCCAGGGCCTAAGGGAAAAATCAAGCAGCTATTTAAACTAATGACAGTTGAAAATTAATTCAATTTGAGTGACTTAAGTATCACAGAGGCAGAATAAATTGCAGAATTAGAAGGTCAAGATGTCTGGCTTAAAAAGCGATCTTCTTATCTTTACACAAGGTAAAGTATTCAGTCAACAAATATGTCAGAAGCCCAAGCACTCTTTCAGGTGATCAGCTGGTGGTACAATATTAAACAAAACTGACACAAACTCTGGCTTTCCAATGCTGAGAATCTAGTGTATGTTGACTGAAAAAATTATAAAACCTAAAAGCTGAGAATTATGTTCTATTCGTTGAACTTTCTGAAGACACAAGCTTGGAAGGCAGCCTTTCAGATAGCTCTGGGGGACTGACTGTTTCAAAGAGTCAAGGGAAGAGGTAGGATACATAGTACAGGGGAGTTTTGCAACAACCAACAAACAGAATAAAACAGGTAGTTGGAACATCAAAATATTACTGTTCATTAAAGAAAAGCAAACTTCTCAGGTTAATGAGTTTAGCACTTTCTATGGGAAGATGCCAGAGTCTGGGATTACTGGAATCATTTCTTACCTTAACTATCTAGGGCCATACTCTGTTGTTTTTTCCAGCCTGAATCCCCTCAGGGTGCATGGTCAGGGTGAACACAGTGGCTGATGGCTTGTAAACACAGTATTCTTTGTTTACTAATATAGCAGGTGACATTCTTCATCCATATGTAGGAGTAGGGAAATATACATATAATCATACATTTACAAGGTTAATTAAATAATTTTATTATTAGTAGTAAGGGCAGACATGAAACATGTTGAGAAAATGGATCTATCTCTAAGCTAAATCTTGAAAAATAAGAACTTAGGACTTTGAGGAGAGAAACATGGGCAATTTTTATATGTATTTCATAGAAAAGTGAAATATAACTTGGTAAAGGATTACATTTAGCAGATAAAAGGGATAGTTAGTCATCAAATTTTCGGCTGTGCTTCTGCTTAGTCGTTCAGTCATGTGCAACTCCTTGTGACCTTTTGGACTGTAGCTCCTCTGTCCGTGGAATTCTTCAGGCAAGAGTACTAGAAGGTTTGCTATTTTCTTCTCCAGGGGATCTTTCTGACCCAGAGATATAACCCACGCCTCCTGTGTCTGCTTCATTGCAGGTGGAGTCTTTACCTGCTGAGCCATCCGGGAAGCTCCTGGGTGGGTGGAGGTATAATCGACTGAACTGGATAATAAAAGGAAGGAAAGATTTGGAGGAAAGCTTGAGTTCAGTTTTTGGAATCCAACATTTATAATAACAATAACACCTTTAAGAGATAATGCCAAGTAGTAACTAATATATGAATTGGGAAATTAGAAAGGAGTCCAGAATGGTATTTAAATTTGAGACCCATCAGCATGTGTATTGCATTTAAAACCATGGGAATGGATGAAATTGCTTAGAGAGATAATTCTGCATAAGAGGTTATAAAGTTTGTGAATGAGTCTTGAGGATTTCCAGGGATTTTATAGAAACTATTCCTCAAATGTTGTCTGTGAAATAAGTGTCAGCATTCCTTGAATGCTTCTTAGAAATGCAGTGTCTCAGGAGCCACTCCAGACCTGTTGACTCATATCTTGCATTTAGAAGGCCTCTTGATAATTAACATGTTAAATTTTGAGAAGCACTTGAGAGTAGGTGTTGGGAAAGGAAACTAAGAAAAGAAAAGGAAAAAGGAGAACCAGGAAAATATGGTGTCATGAAGGCAACTGGGAAAGACGACATGAAAACATTTAAGGAGTAATCGCTAGTTGCAATGATGTTGGGAGGATATTAAGATGACAGAATAAGTGTGCCTTAAATTTAACAGCATGGGGTTTGATAAGTGATATTATCCGGAGCAGTTTTGATAGAGAAATGCAAGTGGACGCCAAGAATTAGGTTAGTTGAAAAATGAATGGGAAGTGATGAATAGGCGACAACCACATGGAGACAACTCTTTCAAGAAGTTTGCACTTGAAGGAGAGTGAGGCTAGGTCAAGAGGTGAAAAGAATGAGAAGCTGAAGAGGGAGTCAAAGTGGATGCCATCAACACAAGCAATAATAGATGATGGGTGACATTTAAACGCTAATGAGAATAATCAACTACAAAAATATTTGTAAGCAAACAGGAGGTGGATAAATTGAAGGAGCTCAGTACTGACAAAAGGGAAAAGCAAGGAATTCAAAGCAAACATGAGGAGTTTATCTCTGAGATGTGAGGATGTTTTCTTTATTGTTAGAGAGAAGAAAAGTATATAGATGACCATAGGCTGAGAGAGATGGGTAGAGGGATGATTAGGGAATGTATGTTCAATATTTCTAATATGTAAGAAAGTCATTTGCTAAAAATGAAAGTGGAGGGTTGTCATATATTTGATTAAAAGGAATCTTTTTATCTTGTTACATAAAAATTATTAAATTGATAACAACTCTTCCAGGTTTTAACTAGCTCAGTTTTACAGATAATAAATTTCATGAACAAGCTTGAATACCAACTCAGCAAATTTACTTCAGATCCATCATCAACTACAAAGACAACTTTTTTTGTGGAGAGAATTTACTTGAAAAACATAAGAATAAAATTCATAGTGATGAATTTTAACAACCATTGACTATATTGTACTATAACCAGCAAAACACTGTCCTTACACAAATGAAAACTGACTTGATTTCACTGACTCACTTTTTGTCTTCACATTAAATATATTCATATGGACCACTAAGAGAACATAATAATAATTACTAGCAGCAAAAGTAATTAACCTTTGTATAACAGTTCATAAGGCATTTTAACATACTTTATTTTACTATGTATTATCCCATAAATTTTATTTACTAACTGAATACATTTTCTTATAAAAAAGTTTTTTAAATATTTTTTGATGTTGGATCAGAAGCAAATTCTATTAGGATGGTTTATCTCTCATAATATTGTTGTGCAGTCGAATTAAATAAGATATATGAAAATACATTATTCCCAAAGAAATTTAAAACCCCAATATTAAGAATACAAAAAGAAAGACAAAGTTCAGGAAAGGAATATCATTGCAATTTTCAAAACCATGAGCAAAGTCCTGACTTACCACTCAGTGGATTCTGATGAAAGTTGTATTTTATGGTAATATCAACTTTAGGATTGACCATAAATAATTAGTGAAAGTATCTGTTGGTTAGAAGAATACTTTTGAGATAACTATTCTCAGTTCTATGAAATAAGAAACTTCCATAGGAAGCTATTCAGTACACTGTAAAATAATATGTTCTAAGAAAAGCTTAGGAGATTCTTGGAAGATTACTCTACACAACCTTTTAATGTTGCCAGGACAGTAGAAAATTTAAGAGATACCACTATTGGGTTTGGTAGCAGGAGAAGGAAATAGCAACCAACTGCAGTACTCTTGCCTGGAAAATCCCATGGACAGAGGAGCCTGGTAGGCTACAGTCCGTGGGGTAGCAAAGAGTCGGACACGACTGAGCAACTTCACTTAAAGTACAATTGGGAAAATATCCGTATGCCTTATGCCAAGATATAAGAGGAAATCATAACCACGAGGAGCATGACACAAAAGATGAAAGGGTTGGGCACGTAAAAACAATGATTGCCAACTCTGCCAGAAACATCCTGAGAACTTAGGGCAGTAAAAACAAGTAAGCAAACAAACGGTTCACGTTTGCCAAAAGGCCAAACCATGTGCTAACTAAAGTAATCTCTGTTCAAATTTACAGACAAAACTATTATCTCTTAGGAGGCTTGATGATTTGTGCCTACGAGATAACAGGAAATGCAGGAGGCTACTAAAAATATGAATAATGAAAACTCAGCAGTAATATACCCATTATTTCCAGAAGAATTTAGAGCTTGACCTCCTTATCTTTTACTTTTACACAGTACCTATTTCCTTCTCTAGGGGATCTTCTCTCCCCAGGGATTAAACCCTGGTCTCCTGTATTGCAGACAGATTTTTTACCATTTGAGTCACCAGGGAAGCACCCTTCACTTTCTCCTTATGTTTTACTTCTCCACGGCAGTACACTGTCTAGATTTGTCATAGCCTTTCTTCCAAGGAGTAGGCATCTTTTAATTTCATGACTGCAGTCACATTCTGTAGTAATTCCAGAGCCAAAGGAAATAAAATCTGCCACTGTTTCCATTGTTTTCCCAACCATTAGCCATAAAGTTTTGGGACTGGATGCCATGATCTTTCTTTTTTGAATGTTGAGTTTTAAGTTATCTTTTTCACTCTCCTCTTACATTCTCCTCAAGAAGCTTTTTAGTTCCTCTTCACTTTCTTCCATTAAATTGATAACATCTGCATATCTCAGGTTGCTGCTATTTCTCCTGGCAGTCTTGATTCCAGCTTGTCATTCATCCACCCAGCATTTCACATAATGTACTCTGCATATAAGTTAAATGAACAGAGTGACAATATACAGCCTTGACATCCTCCTTTCTCAATTTTAAACCAGTCCATTGGTCCATGTCTGTTTCTAACTATTGCTTCTTGTCTTGCATACAGGCTGCTCAAGAAACAGGTAAGATGATCTGGTATTTCTAGCTCTTCAATAATTTTCCATGGTTTGTTGTGATCTACAAAGTCAAAGACATATTAACTCTACCTTCAATTTTTTTAAGTTATAAATGTTTCTTTTAGTTTTTATTTTACATTGGAATTATTGTCTTTGTTTAGTCACTAAGTTATGTCTGGCTCTTTTGCCAGCCCATGGACTGTAGCCCCCAAAACTCCTCTACCCATGGGATTTCCCAGGCAAAAATAGTAGACTGGGTTGCCATTTCCTTTTCCAGGGGTCCTCCCAACACAGGGAATGAACCCACATCTCCTGTATTGGCAGGTGGATTCTTTCCCACTAAGCCATATGGGAAGTCCAAATTTTCCATGTGTCATAAAATTTTAAACTCACTTCAAAGCAGAAGAAAATGTGACCCATAATCAAAAAAGAAACTCAATAGAGGATGAAACACGAATACTCCTGATGTCAAATATTCTACAGGGATTTTGAAATGACTATATTAAAAATGCTAATTTATCCATTCAGTTCAGTTCACTCTCTCAGTCGTGTCCGACTCTTTGTCACCCCATGGACTGCAGCACCACAGGCCTCCCTGTCCATCACCAACCCCTGGAGTTCACTCAAACTCATGTTCTTTGAGTCGGTGGTGCCATCCAGCCATCTCATCCTCTGTCGTCCTCTTCTCTACCCGCCCTCAATCTTTCCCAGCATCAGGATCTTTTCAAATGAGTCAGTTCTTCGCATAAGGTGGCCAAGGATTGAAGTTTCAGCTTCAGCATCAGTATTTCTAATGCACATTCAGGACTGATTTCCTTTAGGATGGACTGGTTGGATCTCCTTGCAGTCCAAGGGACTCTCAAGAGTCTTCTCCAACACCACAGTTCAAAAGCATCAATTCTTTGGCACTCAGCTTTCTTTAGTCTAATTCTCACATCTACACATGACTACTGGAAAAACCATAGCTTGGACTAGATGGACCTTTGTTGGCAAAGTAATGTCTCTGCTTTTTAATATGCTGTCTAGGTTGGTCATAACTTTTCTTCCAAGAAGCAAGTGTCTTTTAATTTCATGGCTGCAGTCACCAACTGCAGTGATTTTAGAGCCCCCCCCCCAAATAAATTCTGTCACTATTTCCACTATTTCCCTATCTATTTTCCATGAAGTGATGGGACCAGATGCCATGATTTTAGTTTTCTGAATGTTGAGTTTTAAGTCAACATTTTCACTCTCCTCTTTCACTTTCATCAAGAGGCTCTTTAGTTCTTCTTCACATTCTGCCATAAGTATCGTGTCATCTGCATATCTGAGGTTATTGATACTTCTCCTGGAAATCTTGATTCCAGCTTGTGCTTCATCCAGTATGGCACTGTGCATGATGTACTGTGCATATAAGTTAAATAAGCAGGGTGACAATATATAGCCTGTACATACTCCTTTCCCAATTCGAAAGCATTCTGCTCTTCCATGTCCAGTTCTAACTGTTTTTTCTTGACCTGCTTACAGATTTCTCAGGCGGCAGGTCAGGTGGTCTGGTACTCCCATCCCTTTAAGAATTTTCCAGTTACTTGTGATCCACACAGTCAAAGGCTTTGGCATAGCCAATAATGCAGAAGTATTATTGCTTTTCAATGATCCAGTGGATGTTGGCAATTTGATCTCTGGTTCCTCTGTCATTTCTAAATCCAGGTTGAATATCTGGAAGTTCATGGTTCACATACTATTGAAGCCTGGCTTGAAGAATTTTGAGCATTACTTTGTTAGCATGTGAGATGGGTGCAATTGGGTGGTAGTTTGAGCATTCTTTGGCATTGCCTTTCTTTGGGATTGGAATGAAAACTGACCTTTTCCAGTCCTGTGGCCACTGTGGAGTTTTCCAAATTTGCTAGCATATTGAATGCATCACCTTCACAGCATCATCTTTTAGGATTTTAACTAGCTCAAATGGAATTCCATCACCTTCACCAGCTTTGTTGATAGTGATGCTTCCTAAGGCCCACTTGACTTCACATTCCAGGATGTCTGGCTCTAGATGAGTGTTTGCACCATCATGATTACCTGGGTCATGAAGATTTTTTTGTATAGTTCTGTGTATTCTTACCACCTCTTCTTATTATCTTCTGTTTCTGTTAGGTCCATACCATTTCTGTCCTTTATTGTGCCCATCTTTGCATGAAATGTTCCCTTGGTATCTCTAATTTTCATGAAGAGATCTCTAGTCTTTCCTATTCTATTGTTTTCTCCTCTTTCTTTGCACTGATCACTGAGGAAGCCTTTCTTAGCTTTCCTTGCTATCCTTTGGAACACTGCATTCAAATAGGTATATCTTTGGTTTTCTCCTTTTGCTTCTCTTCTTTTCACAGCTATTTGTAAGGCCTCCTTAGACAACAATTCATCCATTAAATAGAAGGGAAAAAAATCTCCAAGTGAGACAGGATTGATTGTGGAAAGAAAGGAAGGCAAGAAGGTTATGCTCCTATAATTGCAGAAGAATGGGATCAGAAGCCATGAGTTCACAAGCTTCTTTAGTAATTATTTCCATTGCAATACTCATTGTATCATTTATTTCTGTTTCTCTAAGTAGTCTGTACTTCGTGATCTTGACCACTACTGTATCTTCAAGGTCATCATAGTACACGGCACAGCATAAATGCTATATAAAACTGTGCTGAATGGATAAAGAATAAGAAATTAAAAGGTTAATAGTGACTTTATTGGGAGCAAAGTAAAGAAAAGAAAGAGAAAATTCATTAAAAAGTAAACAATATTTGTGGATTGCCAAAAGAGTGTCATAATTCTTAATTTACTTCAGTGAGTGTCAAAAACACTGCAAAGAGCTTAATGTATTTCTATAAAATGTATGCTGTTGCTGCTGCTAAGTTGCTTCAGTCATGTCTGACTGTGTGACCCCAGAGACAGCAGCCCACCAGGCTCCCCCATCCCTGGGATTCTCCAGGCAAGAACACTGGACTGGATTGCCATTTCCTTCTTCAATGCATGAAAGTGAAAAGTGAAAGTGAAGTCGCTCAGTCGTGTCCAAGTCTTAGCAACCCCATAGACTGCAGCCTACCAGGCTCCTTTGTCCATGGGATTTTTCAAGCAAGA
Source organism: Capra hircus (assembly GCF_001704415.2). Taxonomy (NCBI): domain Eukaryota; kingdom Metazoa; phylum Chordata; class Mammalia; order Artiodactyla; family Bovidae; genus Capra; species Capra hircus. Next base: position 41,654,340 of record NC_030821.1, read on the forward strand.
GTACTGGAGTGGGGTGCCATTGCCTTCTCTAATAAAATGTATAACTTGTTAAATTAAATACTGCATTCCTTGTGTCATCCTAACTTTGAAATATTTTAGCCCAACACTAGAACTTTACTGTAAATAAAATATTTTTAATATATATATAAGATCTCAAACACCATAATTTAGCTATTCATCAATTATTAGTTGCAGCAAAATTAACTCTAATGTCTGAACTTTACTGCAGTCACCTTAGTAGCCTCAAAATGTGAAAACAACAAAGCACACAGATCTTGAGAGAAGGTCTTCAAGGCAGCATTCTAGGCTGCACAGTGAGGAAATGACTGGAGAATTGCTGGGCAGGCTTTCTGTGAAGCCATGTGGAAGAGAAAAGAGAAAGGAGGAGGTGGTATTTCTCTTGGTCAATGTCTCTGACCAGCTTTGCGTGCTGCGTGCTCAGTCACTTCAGCTGTGTCCAGCTGTTTGAGGCCCAGTGGACTGTAGCCTGCCAGGCTCCTCTTATCCATGGCACTCTCTAGACAAGAATACTGGAGTGGGTTGCCATTTCCTCCTCCAAGTGATCCTCCCAACCCAGGGATCAAACCCACGTGTCCTATGTCTCCCGTGTTACAGGCGTTCTTTACCAAGTCACCTTTGAAGTCCTTCAAGCAGCTTTACTTCACGCACAAACCTTCATGTCAGTATTTCAAAGTCTACTTCCAATAAAAGTAAAAGAAATTTACAAAGATTAAGAAAAAAAAAGATGGATTTCAATGATATCATGTAGGGAGAAGTAGGAAGAATAAATTCAGGTAAGAAAAATGTTTTCTTCATCTGGAATTCTAGTAATAAAGATTTCCCTCTGAATTCTGTCAAAAGGATGGTGGCTGATTGGTTTTTCTGTTTGTTTGTTTGTTTTTGTCTTGGTAATCTCTAGCCAAAAAGAAATCCTATTTAAAAAAAAAAAAAAAGGAAGAAAAGTGAAAGTAATAAAGAAAGAATTGAAAAAAAAGAAAAGAAAACGTGGGACATCTTTAACAAAATCCCAGAAGAGTCTCTGAACAGGAAACGCAATAAGAGGGCAAAGCTGTGTTAATGATCAGTTTCAGCCCTTAGTTATGATTTCCCTTTTATCTCTTGTATTGAATCTCTGCAATAAGAAAAAGAGATAAGTTATGCTACTCTATTCAATTTCATGGCTAACAGTACCGTCTGTTAAAGGGGTATGATGGCACAGGAGTATTTACTGTAGGAGAATGTTCCCACTTCCTCTGCACCCCGTTAGAACCTTGATATGATTTATTACTTGATGTTTGCTCTTAGGGCTCAGAAGTGAACAACTGCACCTGGCTTCTAGTAATTCAGTTGGTAAAGAATCTGCCTGCAATGCAGGAGATCCGGGTTTGATCCCTAGGTCAGCAAGATACCCTGGAGAAAGGAATGGCAACCCACTCCAGTATTCTTGCCTGGAGAATTCCATGGACAGACCATGGGGTCCAAAGAGTCAGACATGACTGAGTGACTGAGCTGAACTGAACTGATATCAATATTAACAAAGTACTACAAATGTATCATTTGTTTAGAAGAAATAATTCAACTTGGTAGGAAAATGATTAATTGTAGATATTTTACCTTAAAAAAAATGAAAGTATGTGTCAATGTTTTTGAAACCCTAAAGAATTTTAATATGCCTCTCTGAGAACCTTAGCTCTTTCACACAGGGAAAAAAACCCATGGATTCATACAGCATAACTTAAACTTACGCAAAAATCACGAAATTATGTGTTCAGAAATTTTAAGAAAACTTCCAAGTGCCATCCACTCTTGTATATTGTAGAAAAATAGATTTTAAAATATGAATTTTCTCTACCATATTGAGAAAAATTGATTCCATTTCTAGATATACTTATTATTAACATTGTTTTTTGATAGTAGGTGTAGGTTTTAATTTTTCTTTCAAAAATCAATAAATGCATGTTCATTAGTAAGAAATAAATGCCATCACCTTGAAATATTTTTATGTAGCTTTTTGTCTTTCTGATGTAACATTTTTTTTCTTTAAACTTTTTGAGCAAACAGTGTTAAAGCTTCAAGATATTTTTTGCCCAATTCCAATTAAAAATTCATTAGGTCATCATGCCAATAAATTTGAGCTGCAATAGGCATTTTTGGACGGAGGAGCCTGGTGGGCTGCAGTCCATGGGATGGTGAAGATTCGGACACGACTGAGCGACTTCACTTTCACTTTTCACTTTTCATGCATTGGAGAAGGAAATGGCAACCCACTCCAGTGTTCTTGCCTGGAGAATCCCAGGGACGGGGGAGCCTGGTGGGCTGCCGTCTATGGGGTAGCACAGAGTCGGACACGACTGAAGCGACTTAGCAGCAGCAGCAGCAGGCATTTTTGTGTTTATTCCCAAAGAAGACTGATGCTGATGGACAATTCACGAATCCACTAAAGGAGAGAGAGAAAGAGGGAAAGCGGGAAGAAGAGGAGAGAGGAGAGAGGGTAAGACAGGACAGAAGAGGAGAGAGGAGAGAGGGTAAGACAGGACAGAAGAGGAAAGAAGAGAGAGAAATGGACTTACCAGAAAATGAAGCATGTGTCAAATTCAATTCACCTGTCAGATCATTGCTTGCTTTTAACACATATTTATCCTTAAATGAGTCTTTATTGCTCTGCTAATTTGCACTTTTTAATGGATTAAACAGGTCTTTCTATATTTATATTTTATAAGTACTTTGTGAAACTGGCATGACTAAATAGGCATACTTATATGTTTGGAGTTAAACAATTGTTCTTGGTGTGGATTGTTGCATAACAAATGAATTAGAGATGTTAAACATCTATTCATTTCAGAAAGTATATTTTCTGTGTATCTATTTCATTGGAGAATATTTTTTTCTCTTTATGTGTTCAGTTTCCATCACTCATCTTTGAACGTCTTTAAATATGTTTTTCAGATCCCCTTCTGTTGTGCAACTTTTCTCTGTGGCAGTCTCCTGTCTACAAAGGTCATTTACTATCAAGTTTACTGTACATGCCTAATTTTATATTGTGCAATAAATCTTCAACAGCCCCTACATATGACAAGTCTGAAGGTTCAATCAGAGGTTGGATGTATCAATGTTTAATGTATTTCTCAATAAAAAATTAGCACATGTCTTCAACTAAAATAAATGTTCTTGTTTTATGTGCTCTGTTTTACAAGACTATTAAAAGGTTATTTTTATTATGGTTTTATATTCAGATAGGCATAGTATCAAATTGAACAGTTAAATTAGTAAAGTAAAATACACTGTGAAACATAACTACATTAAATTTGAAAACTCGAAAAATACAGGTGATCAAGCGTGTGGAGACAAAGAACATAAAACAAAATGCATTGGTCTACATAGAATAATGAAATTTTTTTATATTTGTAAAAAAGATGGCTATGTGTTAAAATTTGAAAAGTTAAATTTGCATTTTCTTTAAAGGTGTAAAGGATTCAAAGTATTTTATTTGGAACAGCAAGTATTGTATGAACAATGACAAAAACATAATCACTTATTTGTTTTCCAATTATCAATATCTGAACACTTACTCCAAGATGTAGATCCTTTCTGAATCGTTACAATATTTTCCCATTTCAATGGGACAGTCTGAAAGCTAAAATAAAATAAATGATTTAAAAAATTCTTATAAGTACTATAAAGAGTAATACATTTGAATTATGTTTATATGTGTGTAATATATAATGATTAAAATATTGAAGAAATAGTGTGTATATATATATATCCATTGTTTTAAAAGCAAAACACTTTGTAGTATAAAAATCTAATTAATCCTTCTCATGAATTATTTCAATATAGAGACTTCTAGAGACCAAAACCATGTTACAGATCTGAAATAGAAATCAACACAGCAGCATATGCACATTAAAACTGATATAATTTTAAGACTCTCCATGGTCATTTGGAGGGAAAATATAAGCCATCTTGCTGATAGAATCAGGAGGCTCTCATATTCAGTCATTTAAACCAATGCAATTTCTAATGGTTTTACTTGTGCTGTGGTGAATTTACTATAAATCCCACCCGTGTGACAGATTCAATCAGTCCATTTGTTGGAATGACAGGTCATATTTGCAGCAGAATGATCCAGCATCAAATATTTCAAAATCACTAAAGATATTAAAAATGACAAAGAATGAAAAGAACAAGAAAATCTTAGTCAGTACAACACAATTTCGGAAATAAAAAGCCACTTAGGTAACTACAAAATTACCTGTAACTTGCTGCTGAAAAGAAATTGCTATCAAATCTTACATTAAGAATATTTTGTACTTTAATTAGCTTCTTTGCTAAGTTTGACAGTATCCTCTTTGGCACAACTATTCTGTGTCATAATTTCCATTAAGAAGCAATAAAACACGCCAGAAAAAACACTCAGTACTTGGAAGCTTTGTCTTTGTGACCTTGAGGACATCTCCAAACACTGATCTCCCCAGCTGGAGCATACAGTTCTTTGTCTCACAGTTGTTGCTGTTGTTTCGTCACTAAGTCGTGTCCATCTCTTTGCAAATCCATGGATTGTAGCCCATAGCCCACCAGGCTTCTCTGTCCAGGAGATTTTCCCAGGCAAGCATACTGCAGTGGGTTGCCTTTTCCTTCACCAAGAGATCTTCACCACCCAGGAATAGAACCTGCATCTCTCCTAGATTATAGGTGGATTCTTTACCACTGAGCCATAAAATGAAGACCTTCACAGTTGGGGCTTAGAAATCAAATTGTGAAAAATCATCATGATATGATGGTACTAAAAACTGCAAAGCAACAGATACTTGTAAAATGCAATAGCTATTTTCATAATTTGGTGTTAGGAAATTTGTTTAAATGAAAATTCCTCTGATTAACCTTTAAAATTGCTTTATCTTAATACTGCTTTTCAAACTGTGTTACTCTTGCCTCATAGAAATTAACTTTTTCCTTTTCACAGTAATTCATTTCCTATATATTTTCTGACTATCTCATTTTCATATATCTGCTGCTGCTGCTGCTGCTAAGTCGCTTCAGTCATGTCCGACCCTGTGCAACCCCATAGACAACAGCCCACCAGGCTCCAACCGTCCCTGGGATTCTCCAGGCAAGAACACCGGAGTGGGTTGCCATTTCCTTCTCCAATGCATGAAATGAAAAGTGAAAGGGAAGTCACTAGGTAAGATTAAATAAGAGAAAGGCAAAAATTGCACTATAAGCTAATATACTAAAGTCATCTCTAATTTCTTTTTTTAAAAATATTATAATATAAATAAAACATAAAATAATATAATATAGCATTAATCATTAATATATGGATAACCGATACAATTTGATAACTAATCATATTATAATTAGAGAGTACATTACTGTATCTATGTCTTAACTGACAATTTTAGAGTCTTTTACCCTCTTAAAATAGTTTCAATTTTTTGATGATACATTATGAGAGTTATACTTTAATATCTGACTGATTTATATCCATATAATTAGTATGCTATATTAGTAAAACAAAATTTAGAACTAATGATTACAATATTTTGATTCAAGGATTTGATAATGTTACTTATCCTTTAATCTAAAATTGAGGTTGCAATTTTTAAAATTGAAATATTTTTAATACCTCATCTTTTCCTTTGTTTTGGTTAGCAATAAAAAATATTTGAATAAGCAGGAAACATTTCCATAGATTTTAGAAAATTATGTGCAGTTATATATTTTGTCATCAAGCACTTTAACCAAATAGGAAATTTTCATTTTCTCAAAGTTCGAGTTTTCTTACAAAAAAGATTTTGGGAAGAAATTTGATAGCTTAACTGAGTTATTTTAAAAACACAAGTGGAAATATGTAATCATAGGTATATCACTGATGGTTTATGATTTTTTTATCCTGCAACATTACTGAATTTATTTCTAATACAAATTTGCGGAATCTTCAGGATTTTCTCTATATAATATCATCTATTTATGTCTTCCTTTTCAATTTGGATGCCTTTTACTTCATTTTCTTGACCATATGCTCTGGCAAGGATATCCAATGTCAAGTTGAATAAAAAATAGTAAAACTATTACATAGTGTTCTTGGTACTTGGAGAAAAAAGTAAAGATGAAACAAAATTATAAGTATTACATTTAACCTTCATAACAGCAAAAATATTATTGTTGTTTGACTTCAATTAAGACAATGCTAAATGTAAAATAGACAATTACACAAATCTTAATACTAACTTTGCCAAAGATATGCCTAATTCATACTCTATATAATTTTAGTGAATAATTGCACAATTTTTCTATGTAAATTTTAGAACAATTTGAAGATATGAGTCATGTCCAAACATTTCAATACATATAAGTAAGAAGGTAAGTGCCTTATTGACTACACCAAAACATTTGACTGTGTGGATCACAACAAACTCTGGAAAATTCTTAATGAGATGGGAATACCAGCTCACCCTACCTGCCTCCTCAGAAATCTGTATGCAGTTCAAGAAGCAACAGTTAGAACTGGACATGGAACAACAGACCAGTTCCAAATTGGGAAAGGAGTACGTCAAGGCTGAATATTGACACTCTGCTTATTTGACTTTTTACAGAGTACATCACGCACAATGCCAGGCTAGATGAAGTACAAGCTGGAATCAACACTGTTAAGAAAAACATCAATAATCTCAGATATGCAGATGATACCACACTTATGGCAGAAAGCAAAAGAACTAAAGAGCATCTTGATGAAAGTGAAAGAGGAGAGTGAAAAAATTTGCTTAAAACTCAATATTCAGAAAACTGAGATCACGACCTTCGGTCCCATCAATTCATGACAAATAGATGGGGAAACAATGGAAACAGTGAGAGACTTTATGTTAGGGGACTCAAAAATCACTGCAGATGCTGACTGCAGCCATGAAATTAAAAGATGCTTGCTCCTTGGAAGAAAAGCTGTGACCAACCTAGACAGCAGATTAAAAAGCAGAGATATTACTTTGCCAACAAAGGTCTATCTAATCCAAGCTATGGTTTTTCCAGTAGTCATGTATGGACGTGAGAGTTGGACTATAAAGAAAGCTGAGTGCCAAAGAATTGATGCTTTTGAACTGTGATGTTGGAGAAGACTCTTGAGAGTACTTTGATCTGCAAGGAGATTGAACTAGTCCACTCTAAAGGAAATCGGCCCTGAATATTCTTTGGAAGGACTGATGCTGAAGTTGAAACTCCAATACTTTGGCCATCTGATGTGAAGAATTGACTCATTGGAAAAGACTCTGATGCTGGGAAAGATTGAAGCGGGGAGGAAAAGGGGACGACAAAGGATGAGATGGTTGGATGGTATCACCAACTCAATGGACATGAGTTTGAGCAGGCTCCAGGTGTTGATGATGGCTAAGGAAGCATGGTGTGCTGCAGTTCATGGGGCTGCAAAGACCCAGACATGAATGAGCAACTGAACTAAACTGCAGTAAGTGTTAGTCTCTCAGTCATGTCCAACTCTTTGTGATCCCCATGGACTGTAGCCTGCTAGTCTCCTGTCCATGGGATTCTTCAGGCAAGAACACCAGAGTGGGTTCAGTTCAGTTCAGTCGCTCAGTCATGTCCAACTCTTTGCCACCCCATGAATTGCAGCAAACCAGGCCTCCCTGTCCATCACTGTCTCCCGAAGTTCACTCAGACTCACGGCCATTGAGTTGGTGATGCCATCCAGCCATCTCATCCTCTGTCATCCCCTTTTCCTCCTGCCCCCAATCCCTCCCAGCATCAGAGTCTTTCCCAATGAGTCAACTCTTCTCATCAGGAGGCCAAAGTACTGGACTTTCAGCTTTAGCATCATTCCTTCCAAAGAAATCCCAGGGCTGATCTCCTTCAGAATGGACTGGTTGGATCTCCTTGCAGTCCAAGGGACTCTCAAGAGTCTTCTCCAACACCACAGTTCAAAAGTATCAATTCTTCGGCGCTCAGCTTTCTTCACAGTCCAAATCTCACATCCATACATGACTACAGGAAAAACCATAGCCTTGACTAGACGGACCTTAGTCAGCAAAGTAATGTCTCTGCTTTTGAATATGCTATTTAGGTTGGTCATAACTTTTCTTCCAAGGAGTAAGCGTCTTTTAATTTCATGGCTACAGTCACCATCTGCAGTGATTTTGGAGCCCAAAAAAATAAAGTCTGACACTGTTTCCCCATCTATTTCCCCTGAAGTGATGGGACTGGTTGCCATGATCTTCATTTTCTGAATGTTGAGCTTTAAGCCAACTTTTTCACTCTCCTCTTTCACTTTCATCCAGAGACTTTTTTAGTTCCTCTTCACTTTCTGCCATAAGGGTGGTGTCATCTGCATATCTGAGGTTATTGATATTTCTCCCGGCAATCTTGATTCCAGCTTGTACTTCTTCCAGCCTAGCATTTCTCATGATGTACTCTGCATATAAGTTAAATAAGCAGGGTGACAATATACAGCCTTGACGTACTCCTTTTCCTATTTGGAACCAGTCTGTTGTTCATGTCCAGTTCTAACGGTTGCTTCCTGACCTGCATATAGGTGTCTCAAGAGGCAGGTCAGGTGGTCTGATATTCTCATCTCTTTCAGAATTTTCCATAGTTTATTGTGATCCACACAGTCAAATGTCTTGGCATAGTCAATAAAGCAGAAATAGATGTTTTTCTGGAACTCTCTTGCTTTTTCCATGATCCAGTGGATGTTGGCAATTTAATCTCTGGTTCCTCTGTCCTTTCTAAAACCAGCTTGAATATCTGGAAGTTCACAGTTCATGTATTGCTGAAGCCTGGCTTGGAGAATTTTGAGCATTACTTTACTAGCATGTGAGATGAGGGCAATTGTGCAGTAGTTTGAGCATTCTTTGGCATTGCCTTTCTTTGAGATTGGAATGAAAACTGACCTTTTCCAGTTTTGTGGCCACCGCTGAGTTTTCCAATTTGCTGACATATTGAGTGCAGCACTTTCATAGCATCATCTTTCAGAATTTGAAATAGCTCAACTGGAATTTCATCACCTCCACCAGCTTTGTTCGTAGTGATGCTTACTAAGGCCCACTTGACTTCACATTCCAGGATGTCTGGCTCTAAGTGAATGATCACACCATCGTGATTATCTGGAAGATTATCATGAAGATCTTTTTTGTACAGTTCTTCTGTGTATTCTTGCCACCTCTTCTTAATATCTTCTGCTTCTGTTAGGTCCATACCATTTCTGACCTTTGTCGAGCCCGTCTTTGCATGAAATGTTCCCTTGGTATCTCTAACTTTCTTGAAGAGATCTCTAGTCTTTCCCATTCTGTTGTTTTCCTCTATTTCTTTGCATTGATCATTGAGGAAGGCTTTCTTATCTCTTCTTCCTATTCTTTGGAACTCTGCATTCAGATGCTTATATCTTTCCTTTTCTCCTTTGCTTTTCGCTTCTCTTGTTATCACTCCTTTTTCCAGGGAATCGTCCTAACCCATGGTTCGAACCCAGGTTTCCTCATTGCAGGGAGATTCCTACTGTCTGAGCCACCAGGGAAGTCCTTCAGTACATATAACTGAGCTAATTTGGATACATTTCTACTTGATTTTCCAGTTTCCTACTATAACCCATTAGATGAAATAACTTTTGAAGTAAATTTCAGTCTCCATGATGCATAGCACTATAGGTAAATGTGTAACATCATCATGATATTTTAATAATGAACTGATCACAGGATTAAAAATCTCTACTGAGAGGCTTGACTCTTCAACAACAAGTTATGGAAGAAGTGGTTGAAGATATTTAGTTTGACATGATTTTAAAGGTATTCTTGTATTCCCTGGTGGTGCAGAGGTTTAAAGCATCTTCCTGCAATGCGGGAGACCTGGGTTCAATCCCTGGGTCAGGAAGATCCCCTGGAGAAGGAAATGGCAACCCACTCCAGTATTCTTGCCTGGAGAATCCCATGGACGGAGGAGCTTGGTGGGCTACAGTCCACGGGTTGCAAAGAGTTGGACACAACTGAGCGACTTCACTTTTACTTTCACTTTAAATGTGGTAAAACTTGAAATATTCTTACAGAAAATCATCTATCTAATTTTGATACACTCTAGTTTCCAACTTAAAAAATTTTTGTTCTGACAATATACCTTCAAAATATGAACATCTATCCCCTAGACAGTTTTGATTATTGAGAAATGAAAGGTAATATATTTAAAAGAAGATAGTGTGAGTATTATAGAAATAAAATGGTTAGGGATGGTGTAGAATAAGAGATTTACTAAAGAGCTTGGACTTGATACATCTGTGGTGGCAGATGGTCTTGGTCTGCCATTTCACCTCCATCATTTATTCTTGGAGTCGAAAGGCACAGAACATGTGTTAAGGCTCAAAACATGAACAAGAAGTAGAGAAGAGCAATGACAAATGAAACTCCTATCTGCATCTCATGGGAGCCAAACTGGACCCTTCTCATTCCAAGTCTCCAATCTCAACGTCATGGATGACTCATAGAAGAAGCTATCATTCTACCAAAGAATCAAACTTGTACTTGGCTTGGAGCTGAGAAGTTAACAGAGTTGCAGCAGGAGCTGGAGATCTGAGCTGGGCTGCTCATCATGCCAAAAACGTTTGTGAGCAGATCTGCAGAAACTTTGATGAGCTGCATAAGAGCAAGACCTTATCAACCTGCATAGAAGGCGGCAGAGGGTGAGATGGTTTGATAACATCGTCAGCTCAGTTCACATGAACTTGAGCAAACTCCGGGAGATAGTGGAGGACAGGGAAGCTTGGCGTGCTGCAACCCACGGGGTTGCAAAGAGTCAAACATGACTAGGTTACTGAACAACAGAGTGAACGAAGTTATTGCTTTTTTTTTTTTCACCTTCCAAGTCTCACATAGATAACCTTTGTGTCCAAATTTAAGCAAAACATTAAAAAAAAAATTCTGGGAAGTGTAGTTCAGTTTAGATGTCAACACATTGGAAAGCCACCATAGACCATCCCTTGTCAGCTAGGCACCAACAGACCTCTTTTAACCACACGTAACTTCCAAATAAAGATGACAGCAATGCCATACTGCTGCCTAATATTACACATCTACCACGTATACCACCATAAGCATGCTAACTAACTTCCTCATAATGGGTACAATGTCCTTTTTTCCATTTTCAGTAATACTCATTCTTCTGGCTGAGTCAGTCTCTCTAATATCTTATAACTAAAATATCAAACAGGGAACTTTTCAGAACGCTCGGTGAACGGCGGAGGAGCGGCGGCTGTCAGAGCTGCGCGCAGCAACGCGCTCCTTCCCGCTCCCCGACACCGGCATCGGCCCGCTCACTGGCTGTAGAAAATGGTGAAAGAAACCACTTACTATGATGTTTTGGGGGTCAAACCCAATGCCACCCAAAAAGAACTGAAAAAGGCTTACAGGAAACTGGCCTTGAAGTACCACCCTGATGAGAATCCAAATGAGGGCTAGAAGTTTAAACAGATTTCTCAAGCTTAAGAAGTGCTCTCTGATGCAAAGAAAAGGGAATTATATGACAAAGGAGGAGAACAGGCAATTAAAGAAGGTGGAGCAGGTGGTGGTTTTGGCTCCCCCATGGACATCTTTGATATGTCTTTCGGGGGAGGAGGCAGGATGCAAAGAGAGGAGAGGTAAAAACGTTGTGCATCAACTTACAGTAACTTTAGAAGATTTATATAATGGTGCAACAAGAAAACTGGCTCTGCAAAAGAATGTGATTTGTGACAAATGTGAAGGCCGAGGTGGTAAGAAAGGAGCAGTAGAATGCTGTCCCAATTGCCGAGGTCCTCGAATGCAAATAAGAATTCATCAGATAGGACCTGGAATGGTTCAGCAAATTCAGTCTGTCTGCATGGAGTGCCAGGGCCATGGGGAGTGGATCAGTCCTAAAGATAGATGTAAAAGCTGCAACAGAAGGAAGATAGTTGGAGAAAAGAAAATTCTAGAAGTTCATATTGACAAAGGCATGAAAGATGGCCAGAAGATAACATTCCATGGTGAAGGAGACCAAGAACCAGGACTGGAGCCAGGAGATATTATCATTGTTTTAGATCAGAAGGACCATGCTGTTTTTACTCAACGAGAAGACCTTTACTTGTGTATGGACATACAGCTGGTTGAGGCATTGTGTGGCTTCCAGAAGCCAGTATCTACTCTTGACAACCGAACCACAGTTATCACTTCTCATCCAGGTCAGATTGTCAAGCATGGAGATATCAAGTGTGTGCTAAATGAAGGCATACCAATTTACCGTAGGCCACATGAAAAGGGTCACCTAACCATTGAATTTAAGGTAAACTTTCCTGAGAATGGCTTTCTCTCTCCTGATAAACTCTCTTTGCTGGAAAACCTTCTGCCTGAGAGGAAGGAAGTAGAAGAGACTGATGAAATGGACCAGGTAGAGAGTTAGTGGACTTTGATCCAAATCAGGAAAGACAGCGCCATTACAATGGAGAAGCATATGAGGATGATGAACATCAGCCTCGGGGTGGCGTTCAGTGTCAGACCTCTTAGTAGGGCCTGTGAATAACACTCACTGCTGGTGTTTTATTTGCCGTAGTGATTGAGTGAAGGACTATAATCATAATATGCTCACTACTTGCTTTTGTTTTAATATTCAACTATAGTAGTGTTTAAAAGTTAAATGAAGAATAAACTCGAATATAAAAGCTAAAAAAAATAAATAAATAAAATAAAATATCGAACAGTTTAATTACTTAGTATTTTCAACTTTGATGTTAGATGCTAGAAGAATGAGAGATAGAAAATGAAAAATAGTTGTTTAAACTATATATCCATAAAACTTAGGAAGAAATACCCATAACTCTTGCAGTCCTCATTTCTGCAAGTAGTAACATGATTGTAACTGACATGTATCTCACTTCTTCTATTCCATTCCATGTCTCCTTTGCCTTCAAATGGTTGAAGGTCTTTGCTTACAGGAGTAACTCAAATTTTAACACCCTCTGAACTGATTTACTGAATTGATACAGTCCTACCTGAAATGGATTGTAGTTCTCCACTGACTCAATTTGCAGGATCTGGGATAGCTAAGAGGCATCCCGGAGAATCTTCTGAGTTCTACACATAACTCTCTTTTCATTCACATTGTATAGTTAGTAACCCAGTTACCTCCTGAAATTCAAGATCAACCACCGCAACTAGCACACTCATTATGCCTGACAATATATGGTCATCTGTAACCCACAAGTGGAGAAGGCAATGGCACCCCACTCCAGTACTCTTACCTGGAAAATCCCATGGATGGAGGAGCCTGGTGGGCTATAGTCCATTGGGTCGCAAAGAGTCGAACATGACTGAGCGACTTCACTTTCACTTTTCACTTTCATGCATTAGAGAAGGAAATGGCAACCCACTCCAGCGTTCTTGCCTGGAGAATCCCGGAGACGGTGGAGCCTGGTGGGCTGCCGTCTATGGGGTCGCACAGAGTCGGACACGACTGACGTGACTTTGCAGCAGCAGCCCAAAAGAGCCAGTTGCATGTGTTTTAAGCCACTCAATCCTGTCTGACTCTTTGCAATCCTACAGACTGTGGCCCTCCAGACTCCTCTGTCAAAGGGATTCTCCAGGCAAGAATACTGGAGTGGGAAAAAAAAAGAAAAAAAGAATACTGGAGTCGGTTGTAATGCCCTCTTCCAGGGGATCTTCCCAATCCAGGGATTGAACCCATGTTTCTTACCCTCCTGCATTAGCAGATGAGTTCTTTACCACTAGGGCCACCTGGGAAGCCCAAAAGAGCCAAGAGGCAGTCTCAACATGCAGTTTAAAATAATCCACAGTGTGTTTGGTGGTGAATGTTGAAACTAAGACTACTAGATCAGCAGTGTCCAAACTTTGGGGGACAAAAAGCAAGATTTCATTACTGAATAAACAGGGATAATATTGAAGAAGCTACACCCACTAATGGTCCTTGATTACTGAACCCATGAATGCTAGCTTAGGAAAAAGCCAGAATATATATATTACAAGCTAAAAGAAATTGCCCCAACCCAAACTACAGCCCTGGAAGATTTGATTTCTTTATACAAATTGCAGGGAGCTTCCCTGGTGTCTCAGTGGTAAAGAACCCATCTGCCAATATAGGGGACACAGGTTCAATCCCTGGATCAGGAAGATCCCCTGGAGAAGGAAATGGCAACCTGCTCCAATATTCTTGCCTGGGAAATCCCAGGGACAGAGGAGCCTGATGGGCTATAGTCCATGTGGTCACAAAAGAGTCAGACACTACTGAGCTACTAAACAACAACAACATAAAAATTGCAGGAGAAATAGTCAGGAAGCATTATTCTTGCTTTGATTGTGTATTTTGAAATACACACTGTTTTCCTCTAGATTTGCTTGACTAATGCACTATTGCATTTCAACTCTGCAATTTCTATCTTGTCACTATTCCACTGAAGTATCAATCTTTATATTCTAAGTGATGCTGATTATTGAGAAATAAGAGGTAGTATACTGGAATAGAAAAAATAGAGGTGTGGAGGTAGATAACCTAGGTAACTTCTTGGCCTTATCATGAACAAGGAATGCTCTTCAGGGATTTAGTTAATGTCTGGGACTTTAACCCTTCTCATCTTTAAATGGGTATGATAACAACCTCACAGTGTTTCATGAGACTTAGATAAAGTATATATAAATCAGATAAAAATAGGCACATAATAAGCATTAGTATTCTGATTACACTTTTAATAGAGAAATATATACTTTTCCATAAATTAACCAGATTAAATATTATAAGGAAATAGAAATTACCATAAATCAAATAATTTTATTCAAAATACATCTGAGAAGTTGCTTTTTTGCTATTTGTCTTGCATAACAAATACTGAAACAGTACATTTACATTTGTTTTTACATATCTCAGTTAATTATTGGAAGAATCCAATTGTATTTAAGTATTTAAATAAATATTTTAAAGATTAATCTTTTATTAAATATATGCCATATGTTTATATATTATATGAATTTATTCAATTTATCTATAATATTTTTATTTGTAAATCTGACAGAAATTTTCTTTTCCATTGTTGTGTTTGGCAGTTTATTTTCCATCAGAGTTTAGTCTGAATCTATATTGTTAGTCAAATACCTAAGCAACCTTTTAACTAAGATCAATGAACTTATAGAAAGCTAAATTAAATATATATATTTAATATTTAATTAAATATACAATATATATTATATATTTAATTATATATTTAATATTTAATGGTGGATTAAATATATATATATATATAAAATCTATCCAATCTTTGATTAATCTGGCTGCATAAATGTGCCCAGAACATGATTTTTTTAAAGATACAGTGAAGTAAATATATGAGCACTTGGTCAAGATTGACAAAGGGTGTTTTGGATCTTTCATTCTTTTTTATTTTAATTCCAAAGTATCTCAAATCATTCATAAAAACATGGCCAAAGGTATCTATTTTCATTTAGCATGTGTGTTCTCTAATCTTATTTATATTCTAATGTCTAGTTAAACCATGGCATCATAAATTCCTAAAATAAATTTCCCTCTTTATATTGTGTCCAAATTACTTCCCTGTTTATTCTAAGTGTTCATATTCTGAGAAGACACCTGTTTGCTCTATTCTAGGTTAATATTTATAAGAATAAGGTCTGAAATCATCAACCCTTTCAATAATTCTTTAGAAACTTAATGCAAAAAAACAATAATTGTATAGAAACATTCTGAGCTTTTAGTTGTAAATTGATGGAAGATAAAAGAAGTTATGATGGCAATTATGTAAATGAATGTAGAAAATTAGCTTGCCACTGTACTTATTTCAGGAATAATTTTAGAAGCTAGAGGCAAACAAAGGAATTAGAGATGAGCCAGTTCAACAACACAACACTGTCATTGACATAAATGGCTTCCATTCATTTGAACATCACAGAGACAATGCTAATCTTTATTTTTTTTAATTGTTGCTGATTTATGTATTTGTCTTCAGTATTTTTCGCTTGTTGAGTTAAAATGTAAGGATTTCAAGAATTGCTGGGTTGAAACACAAAACATTTGAAAAGGTTAAACCTTTCATATATAATGGGAAAGTAACCCACCCACTTAAGAATAGTTTAAAAAACAAAGATTTCTGTAAATGAAACAAGAAGTTGATAATAAATAGAATCTACTTTTCCTACTAAATTTTGCTATAGGCTGTAATTTTTCCAATCTATCATTGTCCATTTTGAAGAAGTCAGTTTTCATTTATTTAATGTCATGCATTCACATCTCAAGAATTCTCAAAATAAACTGCACATGACATGCACAAGAAATGTAAGTGATATATAGTTGAGTGTGATGTGCAAGAGACACATTGGTGAAAATGTGAAATCTTTTCAGATAATAAATCTATGGAAAGTAAGTGTAACTTTCTCTCCATCCTTCTATCAATAGCTTCACCACCAATAATATATGTTTGTCTAAACTTAATTTTAATGATAATGCACTATGGACTTTGAACTCTATGAGAAATGAAAAAGCAATTCTTATTCCTTCCGAAGCCTTACAATCTAGGGAAAGTATATAAAGGAAACATTAACAGAGTAGGTTAGTTTTATACTCCAGAGACTAAGAGATAAGAGTAATAATCAATGGAAGACCAAAGGAATGAACCTACAGAGATGGTGGTTTGTGAAAGATAATGCTAATAAATGCTTAATAAGTATTAGCTATGTGCTATGTCCTCCCTAACTACCTTATAAACATATTCTAATTTAATCTCACAATAGTATTATGGAATTGTTTCCCCAACTAAACAGATAGAGAAAAGAGCTAAAATCAAGTTGTTAATGTTACACCATTAACAAAGTGCCACAACTTGGATTTTTCCTACTTTGAAACTTAACCTGAATAAAAAGTAGGATAAACAAGACCTTGAAGTTAAGGAGGGGGAGAAAAGACAATTGTAAGGAAGCGTATGTGCTAGTGGTAAAGAACGCATCTGCCAAGGTAGATTAGACGTAAGGGACACTGGTTTGATCCCTGGGTTGGGAAGATCCCCTGGAGGGCATGGCAACCCACTCTGGGATTCTTGCCTGAAAAATCCCATGGACAGAGAAGCCTGGGGAGCTGCAGTCCACTGGGTCACACAGAGTTGGACACGATGCACACAAGGAAGCATATATGTCACATTCAAAACCCTAACGCAGGAAACACTAGGGAACATATTTCTGATATATTTCTAATGCCACATTCTGATTATAAATGAACAAAGATGAGTTTGTTTATTGTTATAAGTTTGTATATAAAAAATAATAAAGTTTTATCTTTGGTTTCTAGAAACTGCGAGTCTCTAGCAAGAATATTAATTTATAATTCTAATTATTGATAAGATCCTGAACCACCTAATACTCTTTTCTTTTTAATTTATTTTAATTAGAGGATAATTACTTTACAATATTGTGATGGTTTTTGTCATACATCAATATGAATCAGTCACAGGGATACCCGTGTGCCCTCCATCCTGAATCCCTCCTCCCACCTCCCTCCCCACCCTATCCCTCCAGGTGTCACTGGCTTTGGGTGCCCTGCATCATACATCAAACTCTCTCTGGTTATCTGTTTTACACATGGTAATGTATATGTTTCAATGCTGCCAAGCATTGTGACAAATATTTTAAATCCCTCAGGCCCAGACTACAGGTTTGTGGACACAGCATCACAGCCCCAACTAAGAAATCAGAAAAAAGCCTTACAATCATACAATTTTTTACAGTCTTGATTTTTCAATTTTACTTATGCCTGTAGAGCTACTCTGGAATAATGTTTACTGAAACTCTTTTTTTAACTATTGGAATATTCTGTGTGAAAAGTTTCAAATAGAAAAATGGTTTGCCTACTTTTCAAAAGTTGTTGTCTATTTATTTATTTTAATTAGAATAGAATTGCTTTTCAATGTTGTGTTAGTTTCTGCTGTTCAGCAATGTGAGTCAGCTATTTGTATACGGATATTCCCTCCCTCTAGAGCCTCTCTTCCCCCACCACCGCCATTCCATCCCTCTAGACATGACACAGCCCCGAGCTGAGCTCCCTGCGCTATATACAGCCGCTTCCCACCAGCTATCTATTTTACACATGGTAGTGTCCATACGCTACTCTCATATGAGAGAGTAATGCTACTCTTTCAAATTGTCCCGCTGTCCCCGTCCCTTCTTGCATCCACAAGACTGTTTGCTACATCTTTGTCTCCATTCCTGCACTGCAAATAGGTTCATTAGTGCCATTTTTCTAGATTCCATATATATGCGCTAAAGTACAATATTTGCTTTTCTCTTTCTGACCTACTGCACTCTGTATGACAGACGCTAGGTTCATCCACATCACTGCAAATGATCCAATTTCGTTCCTTTAATGACTGAGTACTATTTCATTGTATATATATACACCACATCTTCCTTATCATTCATCTGCTAATGGACATTTAGGTCACTTTCAGGTCCTAGCTGTTGTAAACAGTGCTGCAATGAACACTGGGGTACATGTGTCTTTTTGAATCATGGTTTTTCTGAGGGTATATGCCCAGTAGAAGGATTGCTGGGTCATATGGTAGCTTTATTTCTGTTTTTCTAAGGATCCTCCATACTGTTCTCCACACTGGTTGTATCATACATTTTTAGGATTTGCATTCTTATGGGAGAGAAAAACAGAAATTTTTAAACTAGCAAGTTTCTAGCTTCCAATGAAACTGGAAAATTCTTTAGATGCACTTAAAATTCCTTGCAAACTAATACTGGAAATTAATAAATGGTTATTGAATGTTAACAATATTTAACATATTTTAATGTTATGACATTAAAATAATAAGATATTCATTTTAATTTTGAAGTACATATCATTATATCAGAATTTAAGTAAATAGAATCTATAGATTAACAGGAAAAAAAA
The DNA here is from genome assembly GCF_001704415.2 of Capra hircus. Classification (NCBI taxonomy): domain Eukaryota; kingdom Metazoa; phylum Chordata; class Mammalia; order Artiodactyla; family Bovidae; genus Capra; species Capra hircus. The sequence goes on from NC_030821.1 coordinate 41,673,243, forward strand.
ATCTTGAGATTAAATGGAAAAAATAGAATATATGTGACAGTAAAATATAAAACCAATCTGATCTCTGGTCCTCTGCCTTTTATACCCCAGCTTGTACACCTTGACATTCTTGTTTCACATACTGCTGAAGTCTAGCATCACTGCTCAAAGGACATGAATTTGAGCAAGCTCCGGGAAATAGTGAAGGACAGAGAAGCCTGGCAAGCTGCAGTCCACAGGTTTGCAAATAGTTATACATGACTTAGCAACTGAACAACACCACAAATATATAAAACATTAGGAAAATAAAATTTGCATAGAACTTATAAATCTGACAGTCATAAGAAATGTAATAAAATTTATACATATTTGCAAGGCTCGGCTCTGGCATACTAGTAAACCAGCTATTTTGGAAGGGGAGCGGTATCCTGGTTTGCAGTACTTGTCAATTTCCACGGAATAAACATTCCCCCTTCCATCCGTCCATCACATGCTCAGTTGCATCCAACTCTTTGTGACCCCACATACTGTTTCCTGACTGGTTCCTCTGTCCATGGAATTCTCCAGGCACCAAAACTAGAGTGGGTTACCATTTCTTCCTCCAGCAGATGTTTCTGATCCAGGGATTGAACTTGCATCTCCTGCATTGCAGGAGGATTCTTCAACATTTAAGCCATCAGGGAAGCCTGTAAACAGTCCTATCATGGTCAATTTCAACTTTTCAATACAAAATCGCTGAACTGGACAGAGGAGCCTGGAGGGCTGCAGTCCAATGAGTCACAAAGAGCAGCTAAGCATGCACTACTAACATACAGCAGAGAGTGGCCAAAAACAAACAAATATAAATAAGAAGAGGTAATGTAGGCTTTGGTTCCTTCTGTTAAGGTTTGTACTTTATGTGGCAGATCAATTGTTTTAAAACCTCTGTTTAAAACAGCAGAGGCATTTTATGGTAGATACTATTAGTTATTCACAACCTTCTAGTATTATTTATTCATAATCTTTCCTACTCTTCATGCCCTTCCTATGATTTCACTGTGGGTTTAAGATGCTTCTTTGCTATGTGACATTGCAGGCCACTGTCATTCAAGCATGTAGGATATCAGCAAGCTTTTAAAGACATCTGCATTGTTTAATTTGGAGATCTGCATGCTACATGAAGGACGGTGCATGTGTTTTCAATCATGTCCAACTCTCTGAAACCTTATGGACTGTGCTCACCAGGCTCGTCTGTTCATGGGATTCTCCATGCAAGAATATTGGAGTGGGTTACTATTTTCTTCTCCAGGGGATCTTCCAGACCCAGGGATCAAACTGGGGTCTCCTTCAACTCTTTACTTGGCAGGTGGATTCTTTTACCACTGAACCACGTGGGAAGTCCCTCAGTACCCTGACCAGGGTTCAAACTCATGCCTCCTGAATTGGGAGTGCAGAGTTTTCACCATAGGAGCACCGGGGAAGTCCCATGGCTGCAAAGAGCCACTTATGCCAGAAAGAAAGACATGTGGAAGAAACTTGGAATACCTTCAGCAGAATCACCTCAACCAATCCAAGGACCTACAATCAAGAAAAGTAAATGTTTGTTACTATAAGATACTGACATTTGGAAGATATTCTTCGCACAGCATTATTACAGTGGTCATTGACTAATCCTTTTTCTTCAAATATAATCATAGTTGGACTTAATAAAATACACAAAGCAGGATTACTATCATTGGTTGATTGGTTATGAGAGACTCAAGGCACCACTTGAGTTAGTTTCTGTTTTTTTACCTATTCCTGATAGCTTCAGTTTGAAAAAATAATTCAATAGTTAGCTTGGAATATAAAATGCTTTTAAGGGGAGGAGTAATATGGTTAGATTCCTGTGTGTGTGTATGTGTGGATGTTTTAATGCCAGCCTAGTAGCAGAAGGATGAGTAAGAGAAGATGAGACCAAAGGGAGAGAGAGTGTGTTGTTGAAGTAGAAGAGAGATGTTGAGGGTCTGGACCAAGTAGGGGGAGAAAGAGAAGGAAATGGATGTAAGACACTTATCCAGGTAACTAGAAAAGTGTCTGAGGAGTGGTCTCTCCCCAAAGATTAATTAATGCATTTAAGACAACAAAGATCTAGCATTTTTATCTCACCATGTGTACATTTAAAATCATCTGACAGAACAGTGGAGTGACTAATTCTAACATATATCACATAGTGGTGGATGAGCACAGATAAATCCACGTCACATAAGGAACATTTGAAAAAATGATGAAACAGGATCAGCAGGTAATGTTAATAAATTATACATCATGTGGTTTTTTTTTCTCATTTAAATTTCAATAAAAGAACACAGAAGATGAGGATGATGGTGATTATCATAAAATCGTGACTTCTCTAAGTAAAGATAAGGCACTAATAAAACATCAGCCTGATAGACTGAAATGAGAAACTACACAGAATTTTTTAAAGTAAGGAAATTGCCATTTCAATAATCATGATAATAAAAAAGAACATGAGGTCTGGCATTAAATAAAACAGTAGATAAGAGAAGATAACATACAGTTTCATAGACCTTTAGTTTACTGGACTCTCAATAACCATAGTATGAAGCAATCAGTCTCTTCACACAGGCTGATCTTTCAGGAACTGTGTGTGAGTCAAGTGAGAATCCTGAGCAGTGGCCACCATATGGAAACAATGACAGGTCAAAGAGGAATTGGAGACAAGTGCTCCTGCTCAGGAAGATCTCAGTGGAGGCCAAAGGGTGTAATCGTCTGGTTCCCTAATTTATCGTCTCATAACAGCACCCTTAGATCTTGATGCCGAATCAGAGCACTAAGCATCACTTCAAGAAAGTAAGTGCTTAGCCGTGGATCACAGGGCAGGTCTGCTTTGATCCTCAGGGTCTGCAGACTGGTGAATTGGAAGCTTGAAGTTTCCACATTGAAGGAAACAACTTTGATATAAGCCTTGGGGCTGAAATATCAAGAAAGGACTTCTAAGAATCAATTGATGATAAAAGCTCTATTCTGTTTTAAGTTACTTTTGTGTATGTGAAAAGAATGGTACCAATTATTCTGTTTGCTAAGCTGGTTGGTTGTTCCCGGTGGCAGGATGCCCATACTTCATAGTAAAGGGATGCTGACCCACAGAGACTTGTCAAATTAAAGCTTTAACGTAAGGGGAAAAAAATATATCAAGAACCTTAGAACCTTCAGAAAATATTTCCACATAAGTAATATCACATGGAATAGAAAGTATAAATGTTCAACTGCTTCAGTAAATGTGTAAATAATGAGCTTAAAGTGTCTCTCATACTAAATAAAATAAACTAATGCAAACAGCTGTGAGCAATGAGAATATCCAAAATAAAGCTTTACTAAAATAGGAGGTCGTGAGTAAAGTTGAGATTAGGTAAAGGTTTGCAGTTATTGGAAATTTAGAATGTATGACATCCTCAGTGGAGAAAGGATGTCAAGAAATGAAACAGCCATATTATAGGAATGATCAGTTACAAACAGGTAACTCACAGAAAAAAAAAAAAGACTTTAAACATATGAGTAGATATTCAATTTCATCTAGATTATTGAAATTAATATTAGAACTACAATGAGCAAAGAGAGCTACCATTTTTTACTTACAAGATTGTTAAAAGCCAAGAGACTTACTACAGTCTGTTCTGGTAAGTCATATTTTCATACATTGCTTATGATAATAAAAATAAGCTTCTATTAAAAATTAAATAAAAGTGATAAAACCAAGGGAGATCAGTGGTGATGATATGTCATGAACTAATAATGATTAACTCAGCAGTGTACCTAAAGCTTAAAAAATAACTGGAAACAAGATCAAGAAGTAATTGCTAAATTCAGTTATGAAATAAGATTTAGCATTAAAATTCCCAAATATAAAGATATTTTTGGTTGCTTATATATCTTTAGCACACCATACAATGTATTGCATAAGTTATTTACTCATCTATCAATCAGTTTTTAAATTTTACCCTTCATTCTGAGGACTGTATTTGGATGTTGTGAATATAAAAATAAACCAATATATCTTGTTTTCAAGCAGCTCATAATCTACTGAAGGGACAGAAACTGAGCAGTTTCACTACATAATGTTAAGTAGTAGAAATGATACAGATACTGATCTGAAAAAATTGGGTCAGATAACTTTTAAATTAAAATAGATGATAATTCTAAGTATTCTGGCTTACTTTTTATGGGCAATTTCTTCCTTTACTGTCCAAGAAAAATATTTGATGCCTTTTGTCACTCCTAAATCCTCCAATACTTCCTTCCCTATTCTTAATCTGAACTGATAACTTGATTTTCTTTGATGAGAAATTAATGGCTAAAAACCATCATATCCACTCATCTACTTGTGTCTATGCCTGTACACATTTCATTCTTTCATACTGCCATGGAACATTTGCCCATGCTCCTAACTTCTTGATCCTCTTCTCTTTTCTCATAGAATTTAGGTCTTGATCATCTTACATTTTCTCTTGGCTTTAATACAATATATATGCTAACAATTTCCTAACTTATGCTTCCAGGTCAAACTTTCCACACAAACCTGTATAAAACCTCTCCAGTTTTGTGTCCAGTAGAAATCTTATACATTAAGAAACTAAAAGTGAATTTCTAAAATAGTCTTCCCTAAAAACAAGCTTTATCTCCTACTACCTTCTCACATAAATCTACTTTAGATTTTCAAAGGACAACAATCATTTGATATTTCCAAGGAAGATGCCAGTAATTCATGATCCCCTAATTCATAAATTCTACAATAGCAAACTTTTTCTCTTCTAAAATTCAGGAAAATATGGCTAAGACTTTGTGTAAGCCAGTCAGAGCTTCAAAGAAATTCACTGAACATATAAAAATGTGTGGAAAACAACAGCGCTTCTTTGAACATGGCTGCACAATTACTTTCCCAATGCTAAGGTGCTTGTACAGGTTTGTGATCCAAATCTGTGATGCATACATTACTATACCTATTTATGAGCTTTCTATTATTCACAAAAAATGAGCGTTAAATCCTTATATGCCCACAAATTCCAAGAGTATTAATTACATTATGCATATAATTTTAACAAGGATTATCAACTATAATGTTACTCATGTATGTCTTGTAGGTGTAACTAAATTTTTAACCTATCCCTGACTAATCCACAGAAATATCTGTTTCTCTGAACTTTCAGAACAAGTAACACTTAAACTACATATATACAAGATTTAGCAAGGACTCACAAAGAGTGCTGAGTCCAAGTTTCATTACTAGCACCATTTTCAGATGAAGACCTAAATTTAGGAAAGATAAAACCAATTACCAAAGTCGGGTCACATACTTTCTTTATATTTAGTTTACTTTCATATTTTGACCAACCTCATTACAATAACTGTCAATATAATTAATTAAGCTAATTATAATACCTAAAAGTAGACTACCAGCCCCTAGTGAAATGTTCTCATGTACAGATACAGAAAACATAAGAATAACTCAATAAATTTTTGTTGATTAAGGGATTATAAAAGCTGCATAGTAGAGGGCAACGTAGTGAGGTATAATAACTCTCACAAAATCAGTGTGTAAAAGATCAAAATTTTAAGGATAAATTTTTGTCTGAATGTATTTTCATATACTTTAGTCCCACTTACCACAAGAAATTGAGAGTGAGCATTCATGTTATAATTTTTCCACTTTCAAAAAACCTCTCAAATTAGGTTTCTAGAGAAAATTATAAAAACTCTATCTGACTAAGAACTTTCTTCACCGAGATGGCTCCACAAAAATATAGTTTAACAATATGATTGCTAACTACTAATGCCCAAAATGTAATTAAAGCTAGATAGCTCTTGAAATGAATGTGAGAGATCATTTATAAAGTACTTTAATATCACAAGAGTAACAAGTTGAATCAATCTGCATATTTATTTTGTTTCAAAAACCGAATTAAAAGCAACGAGAAAAACTACTCAAATCAACCTAGGCATTGGTGGCAGAGAAAAATACTACTCAAGATAAAATTTTAAATATAAATTCACTGTGCATAAAAACATACTATAGGAAAGAGATGCAAACAGACACTTATTTTCTCAACAATCACAAGCTAGAGAAGAACTAATTGAAAACCAATAAATTAAGTACAGTGCAGCCAGCGGTCTCTAGCTAACTCAGCCTATCCATCAATAGGTCATTCTCAGTTAATTAAGTGAAGGCATAATCAGCTTAATTTATGTAGTTCACAGAAGTTAATGATATCATAGTACAGTACCTGACGTTTGGCCTGTCCATATAATTCGTTTTATACATGCAGTTCTTTCTGCTGCTCCTCACCTTATTTCTGTAGCTTGCCTTCAGTGCTTGTCTTCCTGCAGAAAATGGGAACATTAACAATTTAAAAAAAGAAGAAGAAGATAAAAGATCACGAAACAAAAGTTATTTTAAGATGGCCTGCTGTTTCAATGAATTATTTTATATTACACAAATTGCAACAATGAGATATTCTAGAACAAAAGCAAATATTAAAATCAGATTGGCATAAATGTATATGATATGCAGATATAGAATACTAAAAGATGAACCAGCAAAGAAATCTATAAAAATATCCTGCATTTTATATATATATATATGAAATTAAAAGATACAAGAATTATTTTATATATTTATAATCTGTGTTGCATTTCAGCACTAGATTTTATACCTGCTAGGGGACCACCTTCTTTCTCAGGAAGAGAGTTTCTTTCCACTGTCTCTGTGGCTCATCTTCTCTTTTCTGAAGCTGCAAGTTTATACACAAAGACAAACCACAATGTCAACCAATTGGACCTCACTTAAGGAACCTAGGAGATCGATTTGTAAAGCAAAGAATGAACAGGACCCTATTTCTGAAGTACGTTGCTCAAACTGTTCTTTCATTAAAAGATGCTCTTTCTTATTGATTTTGGCTTAAGTAATGAGAAAGCTTATCCAAAAATCTTTAGCATTTGGGCTCAAGTTAAGAAAATCAATACAGTCATTTCCCATTTGAACTGCATATGTGAGTTTTATGTACAAGAGACAAGACAAAGCCAAATTCAGATAAATCAATAGCATTGTCGATAGAACATGAAACTGACAAACGGTGTTTTTCAGCAATTAAAGTGAGCTGTAAACATACAAAGACTAATCAATTTCAATGTTGTGCCATTAACAGTTTTTAATTGGCAAAAAAGTTATGTATGAATGTGACTCCCTAGGAATGAAGAGTAGAGAACCACCTCACATCAAGTGGGACAATTTTATCACTTTTTATAAACACAGATAACTCCACATCTGCCAAATAAATTAAAACTTTAATGAGGCAGACTATTTGAGTATCACATAATACATAAGCCAATGAAATTTTCTACAAACCTAGTAATGATACACGTACTAACTGCATTCTTTGTTTTGCAATATACTATTTCAAACACTGCTTTAAATTTTCAAAAGTTCTAACATATATTGTATCTGTTAATGGAATAAAATTAAAATTGTTGCTATTCTTAGTCACTAAGTCATGTCTGACTGTTTAAGACCTCATGGACTGTAGTTCTTCAGGCTTCTCTGTTCTCTACTATCTCCAGGAGTTTGCTCAAATTTAAATAATTTGCATCTAAATTTAAATAATAGCATTATTCCTAAATTTGAGAAATTAAAGCCTAAGGTAAAGTTCTACATTTCTTCCATGTTACATTCTTCAAAAAGACACAAAAAAGCCTTTAAAAATGATTTTAGGTAATGCATAGAGGATTCTAACATTTATTCAAATGACTCAAAAAGTGTTTTGTGTCCATGATAACCTGCAATAAAATATTGAACCATTATGGTTTGCCATTACCCTGGAGTATTCAGGAAAATTGCACTGATGATAGCCAAATATAATTCATAATACATTAAGATAGGCATATCATTAAAATGCAGATAAAACCATTGTTTTTAATAAAAAATGGTATAACAAAAGTAAAAGGTTAATTGAAAAGCAAAATAAACTACCGAAGTTAGTAAGGCACATTACCTAGATTAACAGAAATCAATGAAATCATTAAAACAATTAATAACTTAGAGCTCCATTCAGACTAAGATAAACTTTGTGGCTATTAGAATGCGGATACAAGGCTACAGAGACATATCTTTTCTGACTGGGTAATTTCCTCTCCTCTGTAACAGTTCAGTAAAATATGCAACTGGCATTATACGGTCACCCATTTCTTCTTGTCAGACAGACCCTTCATGCTTTTCACTTGTCTATGCTAAGTGAATCATAAGAACCACAGTCTTTACAGAAGAGAACATATTTCCCCCCAGTGTTCAGAATATAAAATGGGCCATTAAAGCATCAATAATATTAATCAAAACCTCATAATTGTTCAGTCTATTCCCTGGTTAGAGAATGCAGTGTCCTACCCATCCCCCAATCAGACTCACAGATGTACTATAGCAAAGACGGGCACAGATGTCTTCTCAATGCATATGAGGATATACCTAAATAAATCATGTACTTTTCTGAAGATCATATTCTGGGAAGAAACTGAAAATAAGCACCATTAACTTCATGAGTTACATGAACAGAAAAAAATTATAAATACTCTTTCAGCTCAGTGCTGCTGCTGCTAAGTCACTTCAGTCGTGTCCAACTCTGCGTGACCCCATTGATGGCAGCCCACCATGCTCCCCCGTCCCTGAGATTCTCCAGGCAAGAACACTGGAGTGAGTTGTCATTTCCTTCTCCAATGCATGAAAAATGAAAAGTGAAAGGGAAGTCGCTCAGTCGTGTCCGACTCTTCATGACCCCATGGACTGCAGCCTACCAGGCCCCTCTGGCCATGGGATTTTCCAGGCAAGAGTACTGGAGTGGGATGTCATCAGCTCAGTGTACCACCCCCTAAAAAAAGTGAAATTCTAGAAGCAGAACAGAAAAGTAAGGTAATGTTATGAAACTGAAAGATAGGCTCTAATTTTAAATCTATCCCCAAGCTTCAGCCTTTATCTAAAAGAAGCTTGTATCATCTTAGTCCTACAAAACAAAAACACAGATGACATTTTAAATCTATTTTAAGACTTCATTGCCACCACCCTCAAATGCCAAGACTCAATGATCACATACTTTTTTCATTCATACTAAAATCAAAAATACATTGGTGCTCCCCAAGAGCAATATAACTTTAGAATAATTTATCATTTTAGATAAAATTTTGTATTTATAAGGAAAAAAATGATCTTTTTAAAGCAAAGCGAAGTTTACTTATCTCTGTAACATCTAGTTAAAGAAATGCAAGTTACTAGTAAAAGTTTAAGAAATAACATGCAAGTAACCAGAAACTGAAAACTTAAATTTTGAAATCTTAAGTTTGAAAGGGACTCTGATGAATGATACTCCAGAAGAATGTTCTATATAAGCATCTAAGAAAATACATGAACAATTTACAGAATATCAATAAACTGAATAGAAAATAATGCACTAAATAAAAAAACTGTTCATTGTCAATTTTATAATTGAAAGAAAAAGATATTGCAGTGTAAAGAAGTAATATGATTCATACAGAAAGTGAATATTAGACAAAATCCTACAAAAATAGATTCAAATGTAATGAATAGTTATAACTAACACTGAATTGCAATGGGCTCCAAAGGGAGACTGAACTTGACATTGTGGGTTGGCTATTTGCTTGCTATAGTGTTTGGGGCATATTTTAATTTTTTCTCAAGAGATTCCTTATCTGTAAAAAAAAAATAGAGAAAATAGAACATTCTCATAGTATTTTTGTGAAGATTAGATCAGATGATATATATCATACTTGGCTCAGTTCAATTCAGTTCAGTTCAGTTCAGTCGCTCAGTCGTGTCCGACTTTTTGCGACCCCATGAATCGCAGCACGCCAGGTCTCCCTGTCTATCACCAACTCCCGGAGTTCACTCAAACTCATGTCCATCGAGTCGATGATGCCATCCAGCCATCTCATCCTCTGTCGTCCCCTTCTACTCCTGCCCCCAATCCCTCCTAGCATCAGAGTCTTTTCCAATGAGTCAACTCTTCGCATGAGGTGGCCAAACAGTACCCAACATATATTAGCCCTTTGCTAAATACCTCAGGACCAAATGAATGAATTCATTTGTTAATTAATAAAGATTAGTCTTATTGTCTCAGCTGGTAAAGAATCTGCCTGCCATGTGGGAGACCTGGGGTCGATCCCTGTGTTGGGAAGATCCTCTGGAGGAGGGCATGGCAACCCACTCCAGTATTCTTGCCTGGAGAATCCCATGGACAGAGGAGCCTATTGGGCTACAGTCTATGGTGTTGCAGAGTCAGACACAATTGAGCAACAAAGCACAGCATAGCACACCACAGTCCTATTATATTGCAGAATTTGAATACAATACTAAAATGTCAAAATATATTGCTATTCAAGTCATTTGTATGTAAATGTAATTAATAAAACTTTTTTTATCTTCAAAGGAAGGTTCTGGAATAACTCTACTAACAAGAATTCAGATTGCTATGTACTCATGATTACACATTCACTCAACAAACTCATACTGAATACCAAGTTATATCAGGCACAGGATTTTTAACCCTCTATTGAGTAGAATTTTTTTAAATGACACTCATTAGCAGAGCCATGTTAAAAATAATTGAGAACTATAAAGCAAGTATTATACTCAATGACAAGACAATATTTTGCCAAGCACAATCACACTAAGAAGTGAAATCTGCTGACAGCTGTCTCTCCCAGGTTTCTGTTTTTGCCCTGGCTCAGGGGTCACTGGAAGTTCAATACAAGAAGAATCAAGACTCAGTTTTGACATCCAACAATCAGTAAATGACCATAAGCCAGTCTCTAAGGTCAAATTTAGTGTCCTCAAGTACAGAATGCAGAAAATAATACCTCCCTTTCTCTCTTTTCAGATTTGAGTGTGAGAATCCAAGAGATACACTATAAATCCTACAACCTCTAAAGAATTATGCTAATATGTGTTGTTGCTCTTACTCTTTTCAACAGGAATTATAAGCAGCACTCAATATTTTTATTCCCCTGCTTATACTGAGTTTACAAATTACTGAAGAGCATTGAGGCTTTCTCTCTCCTCCATGCTTTGCATTGCTGTCCCTCTTCCCATCTGGTTTCTAAACCTATTCTTGCTTCAGATCTAAGCTCAGACAGGTCTATGAAGTCTTCTTGTATCTTCTCCAATCTACTAATTGTGATTCAAGTTCCATTTCTGTGTGACTCCTAAAATTCCTTGTAGTCTGTTTATAGCAGCACTTCCACTGTTTGGCAATTGTCTTTTTATTTGTTTCTTCAGTGATTACACCAGAAGTTCTGGGAAGACAGAAACTATCTTTTTGTTTACTGTTAATATCTTACAAGTCCTCCTATAAATCTTGATTGGATTAGTAAATAAATTAATATTTTGTACAGGAACAAATTTTTTTAGGAATTACTATATATAACACATTCTGCAAAGCACTATATAAAAATCATCTCATTTTGTCCTCAAAAAGACCATTCTAAGATTGATATGATTAGTATTCCAATATTACAGATATGGAAAAATGTGAGAGACTAGACTAGAGCTAAAATCACACAGATGGTAAATTGTGGATCTGAGGTTCCAAGTTCTCTCAATCATATTAATTGCTTTGGTCCAGCAGACTTAGTTTTATAGGTTCAAAAACTGTATCTTATCAATTTTTCAAGAGAGATCAGGTCCTGGTTTATTTATACAAGGCAACTAAGATCAAAGCATATGACAGAGTATTAAATTACTAATTTCTAATAAAGTATACTAATGATAAGTAGGGCAAATATTATTTTCTGTGTTTCATGATCTCACCTTTAAAAGACAACATATCATATTTGCTCATGTTTTTCAACAAATATTGGCCACTGTTACATAGTAGATGTTGGAGATAGAGCAATTAACTAGATGAGGGAATAAAAGCCCTTTTCTGGAGTTTGAAAGGTAAAAGTGCTAGTCACTCTGTCAACCCCATGGACTATAGTTTGCCAAGCTCCTCTGTGCACGGAATTCTCCAAGTAAGAACACTGGAGTGGGTAGCCATTCTCTTCTCCAGGGGATCTTCTCAACCCAGTGATGGAACCTAGGTCTCCTGAGTTGCAGGCAGATTCTTTATTATTGAAGCCACCAGGAAATCCCTTTATGGAATGAATCTCTATGCTACAGAGAACCCAGGCTGCCTTGAGCACCAGGCTCCTTTGCTTGGGGCCTCTTGTTCCCTTAGTAATGCTGCAGATGCACTGATAGAGACCTACTTTCCAGGCCTCTTTTATATTTATCCATTACCTCACACCTCATATGTGTAATGCAATTAAGTCTGCTACATTTCTTCCATAAGGATTGCTGGCTGAAATTTACAGATAGACCACTTGTACACTTTTCCCAGAGAGGAAAATCTATTTCATGGTTTGCTTTTTTTTTTTTTTTTATTTTAGATTGTTCTCAACTTTGAATTTTAGAAGTATAGGGGCACCTATATTTTGGTTGTTGAAAAAACCGAAACCAGAAATAAGCAGTTACTAAATCATGTTTTTTCTGGTGATCAACAGCACTTGGTCAGCACATAGTGTCTGCAAGGACATAAAAATGTATTGTGTTTTTTTCTGCATACTTTAGCTGAGTATATTTCAAAATACATAAATATGACATAACTATTATATTTCATTATCTATATTTAAATAGTATATCACCAGGTATAGACATGCTACATTCTGCAATAAAAAACACCATCTTGTTGTTCAACCCTCCCCAAAACTATACCTCCCCTCCTACATAGGAGCAGTCCTTTTTATCCGAATTGAAAAGTTTGTCCTAAATTTCAGTAGCATTTAAAATTAGTTGCAAACAAAAATTGGCTAAATATTTATTCTTTGAAAATTCTTTAAATATATGCTTATATTTCTTTTCTTTTGTGGTTGCTCTGTCTCTTTTCTCTTCTTTTTTTTCCCCCTTAACATATTAGTCCCATCCAATTTCCTTCTCAGTACTCCACTAACACTTCCTCTCAATTCTAACTTAATCTCCTATCTTCTTTCCCATTAACCTTTAATATACACACTTGCTATCTGCTCTTTACTTTGTATCTAGCCCATTCATCTCTCATTTCTTTCCTAATATAATAGATGTGAGAAAGGAAACTCAATACTCTATAAAACAAACACAGAAATTAAGGTCTCAAAGATTAGAAAATGGGATAACTCAATTGCACTACTTGAATACAAACATATTTGCATATCATCTTTTCCTCAGATTTTTTTTCACCTTGTTTTTTCAAACCAATATTTCAAGGGGAAAAAAAGGCAGGCTAATTTTTAATCCCTCTTTGTCCCATCAATTGCAATTTCTGTAAACTGAGTTTGAAATAACCTGTTCAAAGGATTAAGTGTATCTGGTGTTTATCTTTGTATCTCTGCTACCTGGCAAAGTGACTTCAACAGAGTAGGCCCTCAATGAGTATTTGATGAGCAGAACTGAAATAAGGCTTAATACTTGATAGGAGAATAAATTGGTAAATTAAAGGAGAGATTGCTGTTCACCAACGGCTGCAGTGAAGACTACAGAGTTGAATGAGGCAGATAGTCAGTGCTCACAACTTTATCCCACTTTTCAATCACTCAGCCTTCTCTCTGATAGTCTTTACTCTCTTAGGCCACTTATTCAAAGATTCCAGCAGCTCACTGAGGGTTAGGGTTAGGGTTTTGCTTACAGGTTCAAAGACTCAAACTGCCAGAGCTGTAATAAGTTTTTGATCCATAAATAAATGATGAACCAATCTAACACTGGGCTAAAAGAAAACCCTAAATATAAAACTTATTTAATGATCTTGCTTTTCTTTCATTCCTGTCTACCCATAAAACTCAGATTTTAAGACACATTGAATTAAATCTTCACATACTCTCAATACAACTTGGACTCCTGGCATGTCAGAAGTGCAAGTCACTACATACCGTGCAGAGCAGTGGTATTCAAATGAACTCCTTCAGAGGCTTCTGTTGCAGGCTTTAAGTTTTCCATTCTACTTCCCCACACTTTACCCAAAGAAGATCTGTTGTTTAGTCATTCAGTTGTGTCCAAGTCTTTTGCAACCCCATGGACTGTACCCACCATGCTCCTCAGTCCATGAGATTTTCCAGGCAAGAATACGGGAGTGGGTTACCATTTCCTCCTCCAGGGGATCTTTCCAGCGCAAAGATCAAATCTGCATCTCTTGCGTGGCAGGCAGATTCTTTATCAATGAGCCACCCGGGAAGCCCAAAGTTCTGGTTTACCTTATACATTTGACTTCAGTATATATTTTTGTTTAAAGAGAAGCATCTGTTACCATCTATATTTTGACATCAACCAACCCAAACCAATTCTATCATCTAAGAATAAATATAAAATCAGAGCTGGAAAACTTAGAAACTAATACATTCAAAAATGAGCTGGTGGAAGAACCAGAATTTAAGCCACTATACTTACCACTGAGGTCTTTAATTTTTCAGGAGTATTTTTTCTCTGGACTGCTATATTTGATAGAGTAGAATGGTTGATGCAAAATTATTTTATGATATATAGTGAACAATTGCTCTACTATTTATTTCACTGTATTCAGAGTGAATCTCATTCTGGAACTTAATTCAGTCAGGTCTGAAATTGATATACAGTGAAAAAAGAAGGGTGTATAAGACAATAACATGTTTTACCTAGTTAATAAGTGAATTAAGTTCATACCAGAGAATGGAAAGCATGGTACAGTGGAGGCCTTCTGCAGGAGTTGACATTACTTTAAAGGCACCAAACAAAGATTGATATAGGTAAATAACCAAGAGTCTGATAAGAGCTATGTATAAGCACAGGTTGAAACAATTAGCTTAACACTCAGTTTGCTGTGGTCGTTTACATTGCATCGGAGCATTCAACTGGAAAATACTAAAAACAAAGAGACAGTCTTCACACTTGTCACCAGTTAAGCGTTACAGGATTTGTGGGGGTTTATAGAAGTCTCACATATTTAAGATCTGTTTTTATCCCTAAGTTATTTCACCTGACTTTCACCTTTTTTATTAGTCTTTCTATCACCAATCTTCTTCATTCCCTTTGAATTCTCCATCTGATAAAATTATTTTATCCTCAAGGTTTGGCAATTCATTTACTTGCCAACATAGTCCCATATTTTGTAAAATTTAATAATAAACATGACAGTTGTATTAATCATTTGATGTGTATATGTCTTATTCCTATTTCTGCTTATTTTTATTTGTGCATTTGTTTACTATTTCATTACTCTCAGGATCATAACCTTCACACATTAATCATATATTTTTAAAAGCTATAAGTTGTAAAAATTTGTAAAAATTGCAGTATTCCATAAAACTCGGGATACAGCACGTAGGCTGGAGCACCCAGTTTAGCTGCACTGAAAAGTGAAAGTGAAGTTGCTCAGTCGTGTCCAACTCTCTTTTTTTCCTTTTTCTTGCTGACTTTAAATGAAAGGATTTTTCTTATCACTAAATTGCATTTGGCAATTCCTGCAAGTTACCGGCAGATAGGGCCGTGATATTGTGTCCGACTCTTTGCACACTGTGGACTGTAGCCCACCAGGCTCCTCCGTTCATGGGATTCTCCAGGCAAGACTACTGGAGTGAGTTGCCATTTTTCTCCAGGGGATCTTCCCGACCCACGGATCAAACCCAGGTCTCCCGCATTCCAGGTAGACGCTTTAACCTCTGAGCCACCAGGGAAAAGAGTTATCATCAATTCCACAGTGAGGAATTTATCTACTGTAATAGATCATGTATAACTATTGTAGTACAATTTGAGCAATTCTCATTATAGAATGAAGATTTCATTATTCTCAGTGTATACATTTGTCACATTTATAAAGCTTAAAAATAAAGAACATGCCTCAGTTATTGTTAAAGATAGCTACCTGGACTTCACCTGATTTCCTTGCTGAGAAGACGATTTGAGAGAAAGGTATAAAATAGCATGTTTGTAAAGAAGATGTTGAATAGTCTAGTAATAACGTAGCAATGATGAATGGTGAGTAAGCAGAAAAAATTCATCTATTGGTTTAAATCCTAAGGGACTACATTATCAGACTCTCTCTTAATTTTCAATTTGATCAGTTATCTGTTCTTTAGATCTTTTCCCATACCAGGAAAATATTTTCATTTCATCAAATCATTTCTTTTGCACACTCTTTTCCAAATTAAATCTGCATACACTTACATTTTTTTTATCCTAAACCTTTTCAACTTTTTGTCTTAACGCTACATAAGCCTACAAAACAAATCAATCAATAGTGCCTTCTAAGGAAAATTCCTAAGTAAAACTAAAGCAAAATGATCATCAATTTCAAAATCATACTTATTATATGCAAAGCTCCAATAATTTTCTTTTGTTATTTCTCATAGCTTACTGAAATGGAGGAAGAAATTCCAGAAATATTAAGGAAGACATAATAATTGATTAGTTGTGGAGTCTGAAGAAGGAATTGTTAAGGATCCTTCTCAAATGTCTGCCTTGAATAATTGGATGAATGTAATTTCTGTCATGAATAAAGATCAATGACATTCTGATTAGATTTTCATTCTGGAAAAGTCAAGGCTGTAGGGACACAGACAGATCAGTGGTTGCTTGAGGTTAAGGGTAGGGGAGAGGTTTAATACAAAGAGCAACATGAAGGAATTTTTAGGAATGATGAGACAGTGCTGTATATTGATTACTGTGGGGTCTGCATGTTTCTATGTACTGGTCAAAACACATACAACTGTACATCAGAAACAAACTTTTTAGGTAAAATAAGTGTAAATAAAAATAACTGGTGCTTGATGATGAATTTTAAACGAGAGTGTATCATAAATAGGAAAAAATTGTTAGAACAATCATGGGAAAAATAAATGAAAATTAATAGAACATTAAACTAGAAATTAGACTAGAGCAAGGAAAATAAGACTGTAGCAGACTAGAAACAACAAAGAAACAATATTAAATTAAAACACTAATGGAATGTAAAAATGATAAGACCTAGAACTTGCCCACAAGTCTTATGTTTGAAAATTACTTCTGCATTTCTCCTCTTAAACTCCATCAAAATATAATTCTCTAGAAAGTGGGTGATCTCTGTTGCTTTTGCTCTGTTTATCTGGTTAGAAGAATTTTTACTACTGAATATAGAAAAAGGTGGAAGAAATAAGACAGCTCAGACAAATTTGATGATTACAGTTTACTTTTGAAAGTGATAACATTGACCACATTCGGGTCATTCAGAATGATCATTCAGCTTTACTAAATGAATGAGCTTTGTTGGATTCATTTTGTCAAAACACGTGGACTCAAGACAATCAGAAGGAAAGGGAAACTATGGTCTTGGAATAAATCCCCTCTGCAAACCACCATCAGCAATATTAAGAATTATCCAAGTGCCCTTGTTTCTCCTCTGCAGGACTTAAAGATTTTATCAGCAAGAGTCAGTGGAGTGACCCCAATACTTCTCCTCCCCATTACTTTATCAGAATTCATTTATCCTCCCAAATTTCACTGCTGCTTAGTCCCCTTATGTACTTTCTTTGTTATTAATATTTGAAAGTGAAAGTGAGAGTCAATTAGCTGTGTCCAGCTCTTTGCGACCGCATGGACTCTATAGTCCATGGAATTCTCCAGACCAGAATACTGGAGTAGGTAGCCTTTTCCTTCTCCAAGAGATCTTTCCAACCCAGGCATCAAAGCCAGGTCTCTCACACTGAAGGTGAATTCTTTACCAGCTGAGCCACTGGGGAAACCCAAGAATATTGGAGTGGGTAGCTTATCCCTTCTCCAGCAGATCTTCCCGACCCAGGAACTGAACTGAGGTCTCCTGCATTGCAGGCAGATTCTTTACCAATTGAGCTATGAGGGAAGCCCTAATATCTAGCTTCAATTTCAGCTTCCCTGGTAGCTCAGCTGGTAAAGAATTCACCTGCAATGAAGGAGACTCCAGTTTGATTCTTCCCAGCCCAAGGAGAAAGGATAGGTTACCTACTTCAGTATTCATGGGCATCCCTCGCGGATCAGACAGTAAAGAATCTGCCTGCAATGTGGGAGACCTGGGTTCAATCCCTGGCTTGGAAAGATCCCCTGGAGGAGGGCATAGCAACCTACTCCAGTATTCTTGCCTGGAGAAACCCCATGGACAGAGGAGCCCAGTGGGCCACAGTCAATTGGTCACAAAGAGTTGGACATAACTAAGCAACTAAGCATAGACCAGCTTCAATTTATGGTAAATTATTATATAAACTTTTTTCTTAATTCCTTCCACTTGCGTGACCAAAAAAAATAACCTCTGGTTAAATGCAACTTTCCACTATCTATATCCCAGGAACCGTTAGGCTAACCTTGACTGGAAAAAAATGCATAATAGTACTGTTTGATGTCACATGATGACAAAATTTAAGAGCCTTTAAACCTTATTGTGAATGATGTTAAATTTGTTGGTGTTAGTGGTTTAGTTGCTAAGTCATGCCTCAACTTTTGCAACCTCATGGACTGCAACCCACCAGGCTCCTCTGTTCATGGGATTTTTCCAAGCATGAAAACTGGAGTGGGTTGTAATTTCCTTTTCTAAATGTTATATTTGCCTAATCTACTTTCCCATCTATTACCTTAGATAATTGTTCTCCTCATACCCCCCAAACTTCCAATTTCTTCACACATAGCTCATGACTTTGCCTTCTATTTCAGTGAGAATTTAGAATCAACAAAACCAGAACTTTCATAAACTGTCTTAACTGTAGCTCAAAATTCTCCAAATCAGGCTTCAACAGTACATGAGCAATGAACTTTCAAATGTTCAAACTGGATTTAGAAAAGGTAGAGGAACCAGAGATCAAATTGCCAACATCCACTGGATCCTCGAAAAAGCAAGAGAATACCAGAAAAATATCTACTTTTGCTTTATTGACTACGCCAAAGCATTTGACTGTGTGGATCACAAGTAATTGTGGAAAATTCTTAAAGAGATGGGAACACCAGACCACCTGACCTCCCTCCTGAGAAATCTGCATGCAGCTCAAGAAGCAACAGCTAGAACTGGACTGGTTCGAGGAGCAACAGACTGGTTCCAAATTGGGAAAGGAGTACATCAAGGCTGTATATTGTCACCCTGCTTATTTAACTTATACGCACAGTACTTCATAGGAAATGCCAAGCTGAATGAAGCACAAGCTGGGATCAAGATTGCAAGGAGAAATATAAATAACCTCAGGTACGCAGATAAATACCACATTTATGGCAGAAAGCAAAGAAGAACTAAAGGGTCTCTTGATGAAAGTGAAATAGGAGAGTGAAAAAGTTGCCTTAAAACTCAACATTCAGAAAAGTAAGACCATGGCATCTGGTCCCAACACTTCATGGCAAATAAATGGGGAAACAATGGAAACAGTGAGAGACTATCTTTGGGGGCTCCAAAATCACTGCAGACAGTTATTTCATTAATTTTAATGAAATTAAAAGACGCTCCTTGGAAGAAAAGTTATGACCAACCTAGACATTATATTAAAAAGCAGAGACATTACTTTGCCAACAAAGGTCCATCTAGTGATAGTTATGGTTTTTCCAGTAGTCATGTATGGATGTAGAGTTGGACTATAAGAAAGCTGAGCATGGAAAAATTGATGCTTTGGAACTGTGGTGTTGGAGAAGACTCTCAAGAATCCCTTGGACAGCAAGGAGATCCAACCAGTCCATCCTAAAGGAAATCAGTTCTGGATATTCATCGGAAGGACTGATGTTGAAGCTGAAACTCCAATCCTTGGCCACCTGATGTGAAGAACTGACTCATTTAAAAAGACCCTGATCCTAAGAATGATTGAAGGCAGGAGGAGAAGGGGATGACAGAGGATGAGATGGTTGGATGGCATCACTGACACAATGGACATGGCTTTGAGTAGGGTCTGGGAGTTGGTAATGGACAGAGAAACCTGGCATGCTGCAGTCCCTGGGGTCACAGAGACTGAGCGACTGAACTGAACTGAACTGAACTCCCTGCCTGCATCTGTACTAATAGCACTCCTTATTCTCTACTATTACTGTGGGTGAACTCAATGGTCATAAGTAAGGCAACACTCCCATTTACACAGTAAATGAATCTAGCAACTTTCTATTCCTTATGTTGCATTCTCAACTTTTCCCTTTTCATTGGATCATTCCATTAGAATGTAACAAGCTACTTTTTTAACCATGTTTTTTTGAAAAATAAAACTGCCTAGACCCAATTCCTCTGTCTAGATCACCTATAACTTAGCTTCAGTTTAATAACAAAACTCTTTGAAAACATCCATGCATAGTGGTCTCCCTTCCCATCTTCTGTTGAACCCAGTAAA
The DNA here is from genome assembly GCF_001704415.2 of Capra hircus. Taxonomy (NCBI): domain Eukaryota; kingdom Metazoa; phylum Chordata; class Mammalia; order Artiodactyla; family Bovidae; genus Capra; species Capra hircus. The sequence goes on from NC_030821.1 coordinate 41,693,592, forward strand.
TTAGGTTCCATTTTATTACTGTGAAGAAATCCTTACCAACTTCAGCAGTGGCCTTCACTTTGCTAAATCCAACAGTCATCCCTCAGGCTTCATCCTATTTTCTCAGTCAGCACTATTTGACAGAGTTAAATATTCTCTCCTTAAGATTTTCTTTCTTCTCTTTTTCTTAACATACCTTTCAAAACACCACTTTCATGTGAATTTTCCCCTACCTTTTTGGTTATTCCTCCTCAAAGTCTATTGCTTTTGTTTTTTATCTCTCACTCAGTTGTTGGAATGTTCTGGACTCTGTTCTTAAAGCTACTCTCTTTTCAATCATTATAGTGATCGTACTATCCACTTTATGGCTTGGGATACCATATATTTATGCTGACAACTTCCAAATTTATATTTTTCACCTGGACTTCCCTATGAATGATAGGCCCATATTTTCAAGAACCTTAACCTCTCCACTTAGTAATTTAATTTACGCCTCAAACTTAACACATCCAAAACTACTCTATGATATTCCTCTAAGACTGCTCCTCCTTGATCTTTCCCAACTTACTTAAAGGCAACTTCATTCTTCCAATAATTCAAGTAAATAATCACAGTGTCATTTTGAGTTAATTTTCTCTCAACCCTATATCTAATCTGGTATTAAATCCCATGATCTCAAATACTAAAATATACTCAGAATTTTATTACTTTTCCACTCCATCATGGTTACCAACTTGGCTGAAGACATCAGCATCTTTCATCTGGATTATTTCAATCAGCCATCTATAGATTTTCTTATCTCAGTACTATCATTTGTCTCTTCTCAACACAGTACCAGAGTGATCCCATCAAAACCTAGTTCATATTGTGTCATCAAAATCCTCCAAAGACCCTACATCTCAGATGAAAGCCAAAGTCCTTACCATGATTTTCAAAACCCTAAATGAACTGGGTTCCTATTATTTCTCTGAATGTGTTAACTCTTTCCCCCCAACATCTTACCCTCATTCCCAGTGCTCCAGTAACACTGACTTCCTTGCAGTTTCTCATATAGGCTGGAGATACTTCCACATTCACACAGGCTCCTTTCCCTACTTGGGAATTTTTACTTCGTTTGTACACAAGGCTAGTTCCCCCACTTCTTGTAGGCCTTTATTCAAAAATCACTTTCTCATTAACGTCTTCTTTGGCCACTCATTCTAAGATTTAAACCAACAACTTTGTCTCATCATTGTTCTCTGCTTTATTTTTTTCTCCTTAGTTTGTATATTTAACTTAGAATTCCCAAAGTCAAAGCAATCTTGAAAAGAAGAACAAAGATAGAGATATCATGCTTATTGACTTCAAATTATATGGCAAAGCTATTGCCATAAAAACAGACATACAAATGCAATCAAATAAACAGTTCTGAAATCAATTCAGTTAAAGTCAATTAATCTATGATAAAGGAAGCAAAAGTATACAATGGGAAAAGACAGCGCTTATAATAAGTGGTGTTGGGAAAACTGGACATGTAAAAAAGGAAACTAGAATATTTTCTCACAGCATACACAAAAATAATTCAAAATGCATTCAGTTCAGTCATTCAGTCGTGTCCGACACTTTGTGACCCCATGAACTTCAGTGTGCCAGGCCTCCCTGTCCATCACCAACTCCTGGAGTTTACCCAAACTCATGTCCATTGAGTCAGTGATGCCATCCAACCATCTCATCCTCTGCCGTCCACTTCTCCTCCTGCCTTCAATCTACCCCAATATCAGGGTCTGTTCAAATGAGTCAGCTCTTAGCATCATGTGGCCAAGGACTGGAGTTTCAGCTTCAACATCAGTCCTTCCAATGAACACCCAGGACTGATCTCCTTTAGGATGGAATGGTTGGATCTCCTTGCAGTTCAAGGGACTCTCGAGAGTCTTCTCCAACACCACAGTTCAAAAGCATCAATTCTTTGGCGCTCAGCTTTCTTTATAGTCCAACTCTCACATCCATATATGACTACTGGAAAAATCATAGCCTTCACTAGACAGAACTTTGTTGGCAAAGTAATGTCTCTGCTTTTGAACATGCTGTCTAGGTTGGTCATAACTTTCCTTCCAAGGAGTAAGTGTTTTTTAATTTCATGGCTGCAATCACCATCTGCAGTAATTTTGGAGCCCCCCAAAATAAAGTCAGCCACTGTTTCCCCATCTATTTCCCATGAAGTGATGGGACCAGATGCCATGATCTTCGTTTTCTGAATGTTGAGCTTTCAGCCTACTTTTTCACTCTCCTCTTTTTCTTTCATCAAGAGGCTCTTTAGTTCTTCTTCACTTTCTGCCATAAAGGTATATTATCTACATATCTGAGGTTACTGATATTTCTCCTGACAATCTTGATTCCAGCTTGTGCTTCTTCCAGCCCAGAGTTTCTCATGATGTACTCTGCATATGAGTTAAATAAGCAGGGTGACAATATACAGCCTTGACATACTCCTTTTCTTATTTGGAACCAGTCTGTTGTTCCATGTCCAGTTCTAACTGTTACTTCCTGATTACATACAGGTTTCTCAAGAGGCAGGTCAGGTGGTCTGGTATTCCCATCTCTTTCAGAATTTTCCACAGTTTATTGTGATCCACCCAGTCAAAGACTTTCGCATAGTCAAGAAAGCAGAAATCGATGTTTTCTGGAACTTGCTTGCTTATTTGATGATCCAGCGAATGTTGGCAATTTGATCTCTGGTTCCTCTGCCTTTTCTAAAACCAACTTGAACATCTGGAAGTTCACAGTTCACATATTGCTGAAGCCTGGCTTGGAGAATTTTAAGAACTACTTTACTAGCGTGTGAGATGAGTGCAATTGTGCAGTAGTTTGAATATTCTTTGGCATTGCCTTTCTTTGGGATTGGAATGAAACCTGACCTTTTCCAGTCCTGTAGCAACAGACTGGTTCCAAATAGGAAAAGAAGTATGTCAAGGCTGTATATTGTCACCCTGCTTATTTAACTTATATGCAGCGTACATCATGAGAAACGCTGGACTGGAAGAAACACAAGCTGGAATCAAGATTGCCGGGAGAAATATCAATAACCTCAGATATGCAGATGACACCACCCTTATGACAGAAAGTGAAGAGGAGCTAAAAAGCTTCTTGATGAAAGTAAAAGAGGAGAGTGAAAAAGTTGGCTTAAAGCTCAACATTCAGAAAATGAAGATCATGGTATCCAGTCCCATCACTCCATGGGAAATAGATGGGGAAACAGTGGAAACAGTGTCAGACTTTATTTTTGGGGGCTCCAAAATCACTGCAGATGGTGATTGCAGCCATGAAATTAAAAGATGCTTACTCCTTGGAAGAAAAGTTATGACCAACCTAAATAGCATATTCAAAAGCAGAGACATTACTTTGCTGACTAAGGTCCGTCTAGTCAAGGCTATGGTTTTTCCAGTAATCATGTATGGATGTGAGAGGTGGACTATGAAGAAGGCTGAGCGCCGAAGAATTGATGCTTTTCAACTGTGGTGTTGGATAAGACTCTTGAGAGTCCCTTGGACTGCAAGGAGATCCAACCAGTCCATTCTGAAGGAGATCAGCCCTGGGATTTCTTTGGAAGGACTGATGCTAAAGCTGAAACTCCAGTACTTTGGCCACCTCATGCGAAGAGTTGACGCATTGGAAAAGACTCTGATGCTGGGAGGGATTGGGGGCAGGAGAAGAAGGGGACAACCGAGGATGAAATGTCTGGATGGCATCATGGACTCAATGGACGTGAGTCTGAGTGAACTCTGGGAGTTGGTGATGGACAGGGAGGCCTGGTATGCTGTGATTCATGGGGTCACAAAGAGTCGGACATGACTGAGAGACTGAGCCGAACTGAACTGAGCCACTGCTGTGTTTTCCAATTTTGCTGACATATTGAGTGCAACACTTTCACAGCATCTTTTAGCATGTGAAATAGCTCAACTGGAATTCCATCACCTCCACTAACTTTGTTTATAGTGATGCTTACTAAGGCCCACTTGACTTCACATTCTAGAATGTCTGGGTCTAGGCAAATAATCACACCATCATGATTATCTGGGTAGTGAAGGATCTTTTTTGTATAGTTCTTCTGTGTATTCTTGCCTCCTCTTCTTAATATCTCTGCTTCTGTTAGGTCCATACCATTTCTGTCCTGTATCAAGGCCATCTTTGCATGAAATGTTCCCTTGCCATCTCTAATTTTCTTGAACAGATCTCTAGTCTTTCCTATTCTATTGTTTTCCTCTATTTCTTTGCATTGATTGCTGAGGAAGGCTTTCTTACCTTGTCTTGCTGTTCTTTGGAACTCTTCATTCAAATGGGTATATCTTTCCTTTTCTTCTTTGCTTTTCGCTTATCTTCTTTTCATAGCTATGAAGACCTACAAGACCTTTTAGAACTAATACCCCACAATGGTGTCTTTTTCATTATAGGGAACTGGAATGCAAAAGTAGAAAGTAAAGAAACACCTGGAGTAACAGGCAAATTTGACCTGGAGTACAGAATGAAGCAGAGCAAAGATTAATAGCGTTCTGCCAAGAGAATGCACTTGTCATAGCAAACACCCTCTTCCAGCAACACAAGAGAAGACTCTACACATGGACATCACCAGATGGTCAACACCGAAATCAGATTGAGTATATCCTTTGCAGCCAAAGATGAAGAAGCTCTAGACAGTCAGCAAAAACAAAACCGGGAGCTGACTGTGGCTCAGATCATGAACTCCTTATTGCCAACTTCAGACTTAAATTGAAGAAAGTGAGAAAACCACTAGACCATTCAGGTATAACCTAAATCAAATCCCTTATGATTATACAGTGGAAGTGAGATAGATTTAAGGGACTAGATCTGATAGACAGAGTACCTGCTGAACTGTGGACAGAGGTTCATGACATTGTACAGGAGACAGGGATCGAGACCATCCCCAAGAAAAAGAAAATGGATTAAAGACCTAAATGTATGACCTAAAACCATGTAATTCCTAAAAGATAATATAGACAGTTACTTGACATCAGTTTCTACAATATTATTTAGCATATCTCTTTAAGCAAGGGAAGGAAAAACAAAAATGAAACACCTAAAAGTCTTGCACAGCAAAGAAAACTATCAACAAAATAAAAAGCAGCCTATCAAAAGGGAGAACATAGTTGTAAACATTGTGTCCAATAAAGAATTAATATACAAAATATGCAAAGAACTCATAAAATTCAACATCAAAAGTCAAAAAGTCCAATTAAAAAATGGGCACAAGATCTGCATAGACCTTCTCCAAAGAACACATACAGTCTTCCAACAGTCACATAAAAAGGTAATCAACAACAGTAGTTATCATGGAAATGCAAATCAAAACCACAGTGATGAATCAATTCACACCTGTCAGAATAGCTATTATCAAAAATATACCAAAGTGCTGGCAACGATGGAGCGAGAAGGGAACCCTCATGCACCATTGGTAGGAATGTAAACGGGTGCAGTCACTGTGGAAAACAGTTCAGAGGTTCTCCAAAAAATTCAAAATAGAACTACCATATGATCCCGCAATTCTATTTCTGGGTATTTTTTCTAAAGAAAACAGAAGCACTAATTCAAGAAGATAGGCACATTCATATGTTCATTGCAGCATTACTCACAATAGCCAAGAGATGGAAGCAACCTAAATACCCATCAATAGATGAAAGGATAAAGAAGATGTGGTATAAATATATATCTACACAATCATAAGAAGAATAAAATCTTGCTATTTGTGACAACATGGATGAATGTAGAGGGTAATGAATGGCTAAGTGAAATAGGACAAATACCAATATGATTTCACTTATATCTGAAATCTAAAAAACAAGGCAAATGAATAACAATAGCAAAAAAAAAAAAATAACAAAAGAGGGAGTCTTAGAACAAACAGGTGGTTGCTAAAAGGGAAGTCCAGTCAAGTGGATGAGTGAAATATATTAGGAAAAGTAAGTACAAATTTCTTGTTACAATAAAATAAATGAGTTACGGGGATAAAATGCACATTGTGGAAAATATAGTCAATAATATTGTAATTTTTATAGTAATAAAGGTCAAATGTACAAGCTTACAGTTATGAGATAAACAAATGTTAATGATATAACATACAATGTGATTAATATTAACACCTGTGAGGGTTATCTATGAAAGTTAGGGGAATAAATCTTAAGATTTCTCATCATAGGGAAAAATATTTTTTCTTTCATTTTGTATCTGTATGAGATGATGGATATTCACTAAATTTGTTGAGGTAATAATTTCAAAACATAAGCCAAATCATTATGCTGTACATCTTGAACTTATACAGTATTGTATGTCAATTATATTTCAATAATACTGGAAGAAAAAATATTGAAAAAATTTAAAGAATGATTGTTTCATTCTAATAATTATTATAAGCAAAAGTTTCCAAGAATGATTTATTATTATTATATTTGCCCTTTAAGCAGTGACTATGTGATAGATAAGAAACTGAAAATTTAGCAGGATAGCCAGGCTATCTTTTCTTCCTCTGTCCATGGGTTCTCCAGGCAAGAATACTTGATTGGGTTGCCACACCCAATCCAGGGATCAAACCCACATCTCTTATGTCTCCTACATTGGCAGGCGAGTTCTTTACCACTAACGCCACCTGGGAAGCCCCAGAAAGATAGCTAGAAAGTAGGAATATAGAAGCATATGAGGACTCCCACGAAGAGAAACCCACAAATTTCAATAGTTTAACACAATGGTGATTTAGTCCCTAAATCGTGTCCACTTCTTGGGACCCCATGGACTGTAGCTTGCCAGGCTCCTCTGTGCATGGGATTCTCCAGGCAAGAATACTGGAGTGGGTTGCCATCTCCTTCTCCAGGGGATCTTCCCAAACCAGGGTCCTAATCTGGGTCTCCTGCACTGCAGGCAGATTCTTTACCGACTGAGCTACAAGAGAAGCCCAGCTTAATACATTAGCAATTTATTTCTTACTCATGCAAACCCCATGTGGATTGATGGAGTTTCTCCCATTTCAGTGGCTCAAGAATCCAGGTCACTTTTGTTCTGCGATGGCAATCATCTTAACATGAGACTTTAATGGCTTTTAGACCTGGGAAAAAATAACAGAGTTCCTTAGCCAGTCCCTACATTCCTTAAATAGGTAAGTGACAGATAAGACTGCCATTCAGGGAATTGTTAGCAAGAGATGGTCACAGTCCTTGCCTTGCAGCAATGATAGAAAAAGTTCACTGGTCACAATATGCTCATGAATAAAGTAGGGTTTCCCTGGGGGCTCAGGCAGTAAAGAATCCTCCTGCAATGCAGGAAACCCAGCTTCAATCCTCTCGAGAAAGGAATAGCAACCCTATCCAGTATTCTTGTCTGGAGAATTCCATGGACAGAGGAGTCTGCAGGGGTACAGTCCATGGGTTCGCAAAGAATCAGACGTGACTGAGTGACTAACACTTTCACATTCGTGAGTAGAATAATGTGTAAATTTCAAATGGTATATGTTCAGTAAATATAAAGAATTTACATAAAATTGCAAACTGTATCAGGAAATCAGAAAAAAATTAAATTGAAAAGGCATAATTACTGAAGCAAATCAATGAGAAGTGGAATTTTAAACTGAAACTTTAAGCTGAAAATGACTCCTCCAAGTGAAAAGAAAGTTTAAAGTTATTCCAAATAGAATTACTTTAAAATTTTACTTTATTTTCCTTCTGTGATACCCAAGTTACATTTTAATATTTCTGACAAGTGGTTAGAGACACTAAGCATGACCAAAAGTGCAATAATCTTATTTGCATATCCCCCTGGATTAACATATTAACTGTTAATAGTTCATGAGCTTTGGTATTAAACGTATGGCTGTAGCTTTACAATTCTTAAAACACATTATCCTGGACCATTATAGTTCACCTAATGTGCAGATAGATCCAAGTTTCTTTAATTTTCGTACTCCTGTTCCTATTTGGAACGTCTGTTGTTCCATGTCCAGTTCTAACTGTTGTTTCTTTACCTGCATACAAGTTTCTCAGGAGGCAGGTCAAGTGGTCTGGTATTCCCATCTCTTCCAGAGTTTTCCACCATTTGTTGTGATCCACACAGTCCGGAACTCTCTTGCTTTTTTGATGAACCAACGGATGTTGGCAGTTTGATCTCTGGTTCAGCTTGAACATCTGGAATTTCATGGTTCACGTAGTGCTGAAGCCTGATTTGGAGAATTTTGAGCATTATAAAATCATTAAAATTATTCAAATTTGATTGAATTGGTAAATCTGAAGCTAACTTCTTCATTGTTTGTTCAAAGCTAGATTATTAATTTTTTATTCTATAATGAATGAGGATCTATCAGATCACATACAGAGAACCCACTGCCAGTCTCACTTCTAACATGATTCTATGGCAAACAAAAGTAATTTTAGATTTATACAAACTATTCTATATAGCTGAAAAAGACAGAGAAAAACATATAACCATCTTATTTTATTTTTAACCTTGTTTCTCATAGACATTGAAGTTTTTTCCCAGTATTTTTAAAGTTTTTGCCTTCTTGATCATATATTATAAACTAAAATTTCTGATATAAACAGTACATGAGGAGTATTTATTTTCTACTTTATACATTCACGCAGTAGTGGTAAATTTTGCTTTACCTCCAGGAAAATAATGTTATTATGGGAATAATTCCAGTTCTTCTTTCTTGCTCATCAATTTATTCTATCAATAGTTAGGGTAGAGTTGAAATCAACATTAAGGGCTAGATATCTGCCAGGCTTCCATTTATAAAGTTTTGTATTGTTGATTAATCACTAAGTTGTGTCTAACTCTTTTGCGACCCCATGGCCAGTAGTTCCTCTGTCCATGGGATTTCCCAGGGAAGAATACTGGAGTGGGTTGACATTTCCTTCCTAGGGGCTCTTCCCAACCAAGGATAGAAGCCACTTCTACATTGCAGGCAGATTCTTTACCACTGAGCCACCAGTGAAGCCCATAAAGAAATGAGACAATTATAAAAATTCAGAAGAATAAGTCAAAGGCCACCAAAGAAGAGTTTTTGAATAGTTTCTAAATATTGATAATAAACTGGCTTTAAATCTTAATCATTTACAAATACTTTAGGCTAGCAGTTTATATATATGTCATCAATATAAAGCTATACTATTACCAGTATCATTGATTACTAATATGTGAATAAAACAAAGTGTTTCATTTTGTAGTGGGGATAGACATGAAATGTGTTTTAACACTTTAAATTTTGTTTTCATTAGTTTACCTAGTCCCATAAACAGATTATATATTTTTAATTGATTTTTTCTTCCAGAGAACTTTCATATTTATTGAAATATTATTTTCCTGTCTATGAAACATTAGTGTATACTACATAAAACATAGATTAGACCGTGTTCTATCCTATTTAATTAACAAGTCACAATAACTCTGAATATAATGTTTAAACAGCTGGATTCCAGAGAAAATGTAAATACTAACTTAGAACACTAACTTGCAACTTACTAATTCATACTTCATATTTTCAAATTGATTGTTAACTATTGGCCAATTTGAAAATTTATATATATATATATATGTATATTCAACATAATAGATACTCTTCCAGTAAACTGTACTTTAAAATGAAAATGAAATAATATTATTTGCTTTGGTAGCTCAAGATTAAACCTGCCTCTGTTTTTTCCAATAACATCATATAATCATTCTCCAAATTAGATTTAAAACCCTAGAGTATTAGAATTAAGGATTCATGTAATTTATCTTCTACTGCTATCTCTTCTCAAATAAAATTAGTAACAAAATTCTCCTGCTTCCCCTTTAGTAATGTCTCTTTGATTCAGCCCTTCTTTTTATTTTCTGGTTTAGATACCAATCTTTTCTTACTTGCAACACTCTTTAACCAGCCAAATGGATCTCAGGTACTCTAGGTGTGATAATCTTGCTAAACGTCAGTTACATTCTGTTACTGCTCTGTTCAAAAGCCTTTTAACTTTCTCTTTGCCTTCATTTCTGAAAGTCAGAAGTCCTCTCAGTTTTTGAGATTTGCCTCTTTTTGAATCTCTCATGAGCCTCTGAAGAGCTAAGAAGACATATGGAGAGTTTTTAAAAGAAGATATTTGACTATTTAGAGCTCAGTCTAAGCTCCAAACTCTAGATTTAAGAAGCAAAGAAAAACTTTCATTTTCTGTGTTACACAATTTATCTTGTCTAGGACAAAAGTAGATGGACTTTAGGGAAAACTTTTGTGTCTGAAGGCAAAAATCCCAATATTTTACTTTGATACCTCTAGGCATAATACTTGGTGGACTTTTAAGGAAAGAAAGCCCCCAAATCTTTCAAATCCTGCATTCTATAGTACAGTAATTTTGTGAATGATACTTTCTTATATTTCAAATAGTTAGATCTCAAAATTCTGCATTTCAAATGATACCTAGGTGTGGAAAAAGGATAAATTGACCGTTCTTAGGAAGCTTTCATTCTTTTCTGATATAATGCCACAATGAAGAAATAATTTAGAAATAATCTTGTTCTAGAACTTTGTCGAAGACTACCTTTAGAGCAAGGAGTGAATGATCTCATATATAATCGTACAGAAGGCCTCAGGGAAGAAATATAACCTAACTTGACCCTTGAAGGGCACCTGGACTACAGAATTTTGGAGGAAGAAGATCTGGGGTTGTGGCAGTTGGAGAAGATAGACAACAATAACGGTACAATGTCGACGTGGTCTTTAGAAGACCAGACTAATCAGAGACGAGTAGCTATGATTCAGCACATTAAGTAGTAAGTTTGAGTAGAGAAGTAGAGCTAAGCTTGATAAGTGCGTCTGTGTTCAGCTGCTCAGTAGTGTCCTCCTCTTTGTGACCCCACAGAGTATAGGCCGCCAGGCTCCTCTGTTCATGAGACTATCCCAGTGAGAATACTGGAGTTGGTTGCCATTTCCTCCTGTGGGTGACCTTCCTGACTCAGGAATCAAACCCGCATCTCCTGTGGCTCCTGCATTGGCTGGCAGATTCTTTATCATTGAGCCACCTGGGAAGCACTCAAGACTAATAATAAAGATAAGAATTATATGAGGATACAATGATAGAATGGGAAAGTTTACTCAGAGGAAACTTGCAAAGAAAAATAAAAAAGACTTAGAAGCATGTTGATGGTGGCAGCAATCTTATTAAAAGTGAAGTGCTACAGCAGTAGAATTAATCATCCAAAAAGATGTGCTCAGTAGAGGTGGTTGAACCGTCTGATGGGTCACATCTTTTCCATATTTATAGTGTTTTCAACATACACAGGAAATTAATTCATGTGTTATACAATTTATTCTGGTCAATGCTTGTTTTAGATTGTGAACCTAAAGAATAAGGCTTATCATATTTAACATGCACTTATAAAACCAAGTACCCAGAAAATTTTCATGCAATGATGTGCAAATTCTGAAACATGATGAAATTTTAGAATCATTTAGGAAATTTTCACAATTTCGAAGAGCATATATGTATTTCTATACTTCAAGAAAAGTTATCAGATCTGATTTCCTCATAATCAAAATTTCACTGTGAGAGTTGAAATAAAAGTTGGGAAGTAGTCAAATGGTGAGGCTCTAGAAGTACAGTCTGACTGTGAATCAGGATTCTGGTTCTGGGTGATTGAATGGGGGTCAAACAATATTATCTGTAAAGTTATCAGAAGCCAATTGAAATATTATAAATGATTTGATCTAGTCTTCCACATCATCATAATGTCATGAGAAAAAACTAATAAATGCCTTGTCAAAGAATAGAGTAAATGAATACGAATCAGATTTTAAGAGTACTACTAGAGTATTTGGAAGATATTTCTCCTAGAGTTTCTCTACCTGTGTTTCCAATATCACTTAAAGCTACCCAACAGGTATAAGGGTAAGAAATAGTCTTCACATCTCAAAGTCACAACAGCTCTTGTATTTAATCTTCAGATGAATACACATTTATTTATACCTTGGGCATTCTAGAGAGTATATTATGCAGTCACTCTATAACTAACTTCATAGTATATATCTTATCAAATGATATAAACATGACTTTATATATAATTGCTATGTTTATCATTCTTAAGTGGATGCTTAAGTTAGGAATTACATAGTATATAGAAAGTGTAGTGGCAAAATTTTCAGTATAATAGTATTTTTCATATAAAAGAGAACAAGCTATGAATCTGCTTATGTAACAAATCATGTATTAAAATATCTCTCTTCCATTTAACCAACAAACATTCTATTGTAAATATTCAGCAATAAACAAACTCTTTGAAGTCAGGTTCTTTATATCCAAAATTTCTAGTTTTATTTATTAAAGGTGTGTACAATGGCCATTTCTGGAGGAAAGCGTGACAACCCAGTGTTCTTGCCTGGAGAATCCCTTGGAGAGAGGAGACTGGCAGGCTGCTCTCTGTGTCCATAGGGTCACAAGGAGTCAGGCATGACTGAAGCAACTTAGCAAACAGTGGCCATTATGATCCAGGACTTAACAAAAATGAAGTAAGCCTTTTTTATTGTGCCTGTTCAACATCTAACTTTTCCTTTTTCTGGTAACAGTAGTGGAAATGTCTTTAGGAATCACCTCTCTCTTATTTTTAATTATTTTTGATAACTTTGCTTTCTCAAACTTTCTCTCTTAAAATTTTAGCCATTAATTTGTGTAACTTTGATCCCATAAGTTTACCTCTATATTTTCTTTATACTATCATGATGAAAAATTGTTGTTGTTCATCTATCTGCCTTTGGAAATAAAGGAGCTCAAGTATGTCAGTGGCTTTTAATAATCAAAGAGATTCAAAACATTCTATTAATCTAAATCTTAATAATGGAAGAGAGCACCTTGACCCGGTCATATAAAGAATGAAACAAACAAAGTGTACTCATTAGAAAGAAAAAAAAGAAAGAAACAAAAGAAAGGGGGACCTAGATGCTGCCTGTTTGGTTGAGCAAAACCAACATTAATTCACTATTTCTGATTAAACTCATGAGGGTTTAAATGTTTTCAATAATGTTTGGAATGAAAGGAAGTGGAAGATTTGGAGAAGTGGAGGAAAGACTGCCAAGTATCATTCAAGCTACAAATAGTTGTCTTCCTATCTTTCACTCTCTTCAAGAAACATTTTGAAAAGATCAAACTGCTCAAAAATCATTCTATCCTCCTTGGAAATGATCAAGTAAAGGTCAGTTTGCCAAGACCATGTATCAACCTACAGGAAGTTTGGAAGCTGTCTTTGAGAGCAGTTAAAAGGATTCAGGGAGAGTGCTGGAATAGAATAGCAACAATTCAAGGCACACATAGTGAAGAGAGAAATGTTTCCGAAAAATTTTAAATGTTGTTACAGTTCCCTCACGTTTAGTCTTTTTGTGATCACTAACTTCTGCTCTACCCAACATACCTTTCTTGAAGCCCTACAGATGAGCAATCTGTCAAATGATAGAAGCAAAAACAACAGATAGAGGTAACCTATCCTAATAGAGCCTACAATAGAAAAAAGTAGTGTGTTGGCGGTGGGGGCAAGATGATGTCCATTCTGTGTATTCATTTATTCATTGATTAAATACTTAGTTTCTCGATATTCAGAAATGAGTGAAGATCCATTGTTATGTTCTGTCTGGTGGGAACAGTATGATCCATTAAGGTGTCCATTTAGTTAAGCAAATATGAAAGCACAGAGATAGACACCAGCAATGAAGCTCTGCCAGACTACAGCAATTAACTATCTTAAAGCATTTTATTGTATGGATCACAATCAACTGCGGAAAATTCTTAAAGAAAGGGGAATACTGACAACCTTACCTGTCTCCTGAGAAATCTGTATGCAGGTCAAGAAGCAACAGTCAAAACCGAACATGGAACAACAGACTGGTTGAAAATTGGGAAAGGAATACATCAAGGCTGTATATTGTCACCCTGTTTATTTAATTTATATGCAGAGTACATCATATGAAATGCTGGGAGAAGACTCTCGTGAGTCCCTTGGACAGCAAGAAACTCCAACCAGTCAAACGTAAAGGAAATCAACCCTGAATATTCATTGGAAAGACTGATGCTGGAGCCGAAGTTCCAACACTTTGGCTACGTGTTGCAAACAGCCAACTCAATGGAAAAGACTCATGCTGGGAAAGATTGAAGGCAGGAAGAGAAGAGGGCAATGGAGGATGTGGTGGTTGAATGTATCATCGACTCACTGGACATGAGTTTGAGCAAACTACAGGAGATTGTGAAAGACAGGGAAGTCTGTTGTGCTGTAGTCCATGGGTTCGCAAAGAGTTGGACAGGACTGAGCGACTGAACAACAGCAACAATCCTAAAACTGGAATCAGGGTAAAAATATAGATATTAGTCAATAGCACCTATTTTGGGGACTATATATGTACACATGCATACACTTACATATATATATTTACTGGCTTGCTGTGCAGCTTATGGGGTTTTAGTTCCATGACCAGGAATCACACCTGGTTTGATTCCAAACCAAATCAAATCAAATCTCAAATTCCAATCAAATATCAGTAGTGAGAGAATAAAGTCCTAGCCACTGGATCACCAGAGAATTCTGAAAAAAACCGTTTCATTATAAATTTTCAAATCTATAACTGTCACAAAATTCTCATTTTACTGTTAGGGAACATTTTCAAAAATAAGTTTCTAGAGTAGATAAGCGTGTATTTACTTACACATCCTCCAAAAAGCCCAATGAAAGAAATAAATGCAAATGGATCATAGAAAATAAATGGAGACAAATTCTCAACACATTACCAAGAGCTTAAATAAGAAAACTTATGAAAGAACTATTTAGACTTGTGGCAGAAGTGTTAAGGAGACAGTACGGGACTGGTGACCATGGACAGTCACTTCTAGCCCGAGGCTGAAGGGTGAGAGGGAGCAATGGTGTTTTCAAAGCTTGGAAGAAACTTGGGATGTGAAAGAGCCTCTGGAGAGCAGTTGTGACCATTATGGAATTCAGTCCCAGCAGGAATCACAGCCAGACATGGAAAGAGTGTGAAATATCTACTCTACCCTTTCTCATCATCTGCCCATTCCTCAGGCCAAACCCCCAGTCAGAAGCCAGAATGCAAGGGAGCCTGTGTGATGCCGTTGATAGAGATTAGCCTCCTGTTCTGTAGAGAAAGGTGAAAATCAATATGAGGATGGGGAGGATGATGGAAATTAACAAGCACTGAAGGGATAAGACTTCAGCTTCAGTTTTCCTTTATCCATTTTGGTTAGTCTGTAACCTGTCAACTTGGCCTGGCTGGACTACTTTTCCCAGAGCTCCACATCCCCTTTTTTGCTGTTTCTAATTTGGGTGGGTTGGTCATAAGAGATTGTTGTGGGAGACGTGCAGAGCAGAAGCGAAGTGACAACCACTTTGTAGCTCACACATTTTGTCACTTATTTTTTGACTGACCTCATGGCTTAAGTAATGGCCAAGCCTGCAGCTGGTCTACATTCCTCCGGATTCTCCTTAATTTTCTCTGATTTCTGAGCCAGTCCTATGTGTTTGTGTTCAGTCATTCATTTGGGTCCAATTCTTTGGACCCCATGGACTATAGCCCACCAGGAATTTCCCAGGCAAGAATACTGGAGTAGGTTGCCATTTCCTATTCCAGGGAGTCTTCCTGACCCAAGGATTGAAGGATCCTGAAATCTATGGGACACACACTACCAAGATAAGGGATAAAAGGACCTGACAAGGTGTCGGTCTGTCCATGTGAGTCTGAGCTCACGTTTGTCACTTCCACCTTGTTCTTGCTTTCCCCTGCTTTGCAGCCATCTTTCCTCCCTGATTGCCTAAACTATGGACCTGAAATTTCAACATCAAAGTCACAGACAAGAACCATGAAGACACAACTTTACAAGTTCACACAACTGTGTAAGATCAAATTCCTGTAACAACTTTTAACATATATAATATATATAATCTATTATTATATAATATTAAAGATTATATAATGCATAATATAATATATTATATAACATATATAATATATAATATGTGTGTGTTTAACATATATAATCATCCCATTATTCTAATTCTCTGATTGAACTCTGAGTTTCCAGCAGAGTAAGAGATAACAAACTGTGAGCCAGTTATGTCACAGGACATCAAAAAGAACTCATGCGTCAGAGGCACCAGACACCTCTGAAGAGAGATGTACACACTGGTTTTGTTGAAAACAGGAAGATTATTTAAGCAAGTTCAAGTCTCTGAAGCAATACAAAAACCCATTCCTCAAGCATCAAAAATAAACAAGAAGTACTAACTGGAAAAATTCAGTGAGAGGTTTGGACTGGGGAGTATGCTCACCTGAGGAGAGAGAGAGGACATAACTAAAATTAGGAAGATGATGTGAAATAATATATACAGAAGAGTGAACAACCCTGTCCTCAGCCCCATTATTTGGACACACTCCAAAAATACTGGCTGTCAAGTGTTTAATTTATACTCCACTACTAAGTTGGGCAGAAGATTCAGTACTCCTTTTTGACTGAAGTGACCTAATTGATCAAAAGTTCTGCTCTTTACGTTTGATCACCCCAAAGGAGGAGGTAACAATTTTTTAGTATTTCACCCTAAAATATGAATGAATATTCAAAGATCATCAGAGTCTGAAGAAACAGTTTTGTATAACAGGTATATTTTAATGACAACAAAAGTCTAGCTGAAGGTGACAGAGACTAAAAGTTAACCATGATTTACATAGGAGAGAAGTGCTTACCCTCTTAAATAAAAGCCAGTACTGATACAACTTGTTCAGAAAAGGTGATGAGGACTGAGGTTATTCTTGTATCTAGTACTGTCTTTCCACAGGATGTTGTCATCATTCACTTTGTATATGATAGCCTCTGATCTCATCTACAACAAACCAGTGAAAAGCAGGGAGGAGAAGAAGAAACAAAGCTGATACATCTTCCTTTTAAGAGCATATGCCAGAAAGTGCATGCATCAAAGTTGGTGACGTGGCCAAACTTAGCTGCAAGGGAGGATGGTGAATTCATTGTTTATTCTAGTGGCTTTGGGCCTTGTTAATCACTTCATGGGAAATAGATGGGGAAACAGTGGAAACAGTGTCAGACTTTATTTTGGGGGGCTCCAAAATCACTGCAGATGGTAACTGCAGCCATGAAATTAAAAGACGCTTACTCCTTGGAAGAAAAGTTATGGCCAACCTAGATAGCATATTCAAAAGCAGAGACATTACTTTGCCGACTGAGGTCTGTCTAGTCAAGGCTATGGTTTTTCCAGTAGTCATGTATGGATGTGAGAGTTGGACTGTGAAGAAGGCTGAGCGCTGAAGAATTGATGCTTTTGAACTGTGGTGTTGGAGAAGACTCTTGAGAGTCCCTTGGACTGCAAGGAGATCCAACTGGTCCATTCTGAAGGAGACCAGCCCCGGGATTTCTTTGGAAGGAATGATGCTAAAGCTGAAGCTCCAGTACTTTGGCCACCTGATGAGAAGAATTGACTCATTGGAAAAGACTCTGATGCTGGGAGGGGTTGGGGGCAGGAGGAGAAGGGGATGACAGAGGATGAGATGGCTGGATGGCATCACGGACTCGATGGACGTGAGTCTGAGTGAACTCTGGGAGTTGGTGATGGACAGAGAGGGCTGGCGTGCTGCGATTCATGGGGTCCCAAAGAATCGGACACGACTGAGAGAGTGAACTGAACTGAACTGAACTGAACCTTGAGAATCATAAAACTAAGAAAGGAGAAAAGGCATATTTGAGAGATCACTGGAAACTTGCCAGTGTTCTCTTTTGGGTACTCACTATATGTGCAAACCCCCTTCTCAAGGAAAGTAGCTCCTAAATTCAATCCTGTCAATGCACTCAGAATGAAGTTCAGGATTCCTGTATCATATGCAACCCTGTCTTTTAGATCTAGATATGGCTCTTCACGAACCAATGGTCCCAAAATAAAAGACAAATCACCAATCTATGTAAAGTAGAAATAAAATCTCCCATTTGAAAAATGGAAGAATAGGATATTGATAGCATTTTCAAGAGTCGGACATGACTAAGCAACTAACAAACACACTGACAGGAATCACCAAAGCACCATTCCTTGTCAGTGGAGGAAACTTCTCAATCAACTGACCAACAACTTGACTAGGGTTGGTATTGCCCTGTGTCCCTTAGAGGTTACATTACAATTGTAGAACTTTTTCTGATGTGGAATTTGGAAGTCTGGAGGTTGTCTTAGAGGTGATCTGATGCCAGCTTCTGTAAATCAAGCTTGTGGCATTTCAGGCAGTCTAATTGCCTCTAGGACTTAATGGAAATTAAATCACTTTCAGTTCAGTTCAGTCACTCAGTCATGTCTGACTCTTTGCGACCCCATGGACTGCAGTACGCCAGGCCTCCCTGTCCATCACCAACTCCCAAAGTTTATTCAAACTCATATCCATTGAGTCAGTAATGCCATCTAACCATCTCATCCTCTGTCATCCCCTTCTCCTCCCTCCTTCAATCTTTCCCATTAGCAGGGTCTTTTCAAATGTGTCAGTTCTTTGCATCATGTGGCCAAAGTATTAAATTAAATTAAATTAAATCACTTTGCGTGTGGTCAGTTCTGTTTCGGATAAACACAAACTGTATTCTCTCTTCTCGTTGTTCAGTCACTAAGCTGTGTCTCTTTGTGATCCCATGAACTGCAACATGCCAAGCTTCCCTGTCCTTCACTATCTCCCAGGGTTTGCTCAAATTCATATTGGTGATACTATCTAACCATCTCAAACTCTGTCGCCCCCTTCTCTTCTTGCCCTCAATCTTTGCCAACATCAGGGTCTTTTCCAATGAGTCAGTTCTTCACATCAGGTGGCCAAAGTATTAGAGAATCAGCTTCAGTATCAGTCCCTCCAATGAATATTCAGTTTATTTCCTTTAGAATTGACTGGTTTGATCTCCTTGCTGTTCAAGGGACTCAAGAGTCTTCTCCAGCACCACATTAGAAAGCATCAATTCTTCAACTCTCAGCCTTCTTTATGATCTAACTCTCACATCCATACATGACTACTGGAAAAATCATATTAAATTAGGTCTGACTACATGAACCTTTGTCTGCAAAGTGATGCCTCTGCTTTTTAATACGTTGTCTAGTTTTGTCATATTTTCTATAAATATAGTTTATAGATTTAATAACTCTGATCTTTTATTTACTGGCCCCTGAATTCTACCCATCACCCACTCTTGTGAAACAATAGGTTTGAGTGTGAGGTCAGTCTCACTCATACAGTCTTTGAGCACATATTACTGGCTGAGCAATACAGGCTGAGCAATACACTTGTTTCAGTTAGAAAAACAGAATTCATCTGCTGTTTTTTTTTTTTACATTTGAGATCCCAGTATATCCAACTCTTGCTCATCTAAATTTGTGAGCTACATGTATAGAAAACTTACAAATAGACTTACTTATATTTCACCTTCTCTATATAAAAATGTTTAAAAGATCACATGCAACATTATCAATATTTTCTAGATCTTATGTAATCCATTGTTTATCTATCTTTCAGTATATCACAGGCCACAATTCTACTAAATATTTTACCTGGTATAACAAGGGTTCCAGCTTTCCAACCTCTAACAGATGTGCTCTCACTGCTTCATTATTTTCAAGAAACAAAAGCTGTATTTTTTAGTTTAATTGCATGCAGCATCCCTCTTCTGATTTTAAAAATATAAAGGGAAATATCAAAAGAAACAGCTATAGGAGTTCAACTTTTTGGAATTGGGACTCAAGGATAGAAACATATATTTAATATTTTTAATTTCAAATAAAATATTATATAAAAGAATACACTTCTGCATCTAACCTTAACCACAGCAATAGAAGCAATCTGGCCTCAAGATCAAATTGAAGTATATCCCAATTATGAGTTTTGCCCAAACATAGAAGATTAAATTTAGAGATAGTAGAAGGTGGCAGTGGGCTTCCCTGGTGGCTCAGTGGTGAAGAATCTGCCTGGATAAGTGGCCTGCACATTGGTGCTTCATAAGCTGGCGTTCTTATATTTGGGACTCAGCTGCCTTGTGCCACTTGGAGGACAAAAGAGGCTCTCCAGTTCCAGCCAATAGCCTGAACTGCCAGCAGTGTGAGGAAGTCATCTCAGTCACGGCAGCTCCAACCACCATCTAACTGTGACTGCACAAAATGCTCCAATCAAGACCAGCAGCACTGCCCATCAGAAGTACAGCAGAAAGGAGCGGTGAGGTTTGCATGAGGAAAGGCTAGACACTTAATAACCAAAAGAAATCAAGCCCTGAGCTTTTGGAATGGGAGCACCGACTCCAAGACCCAGAGAACTAACCCTAGGGGTTATCAAATAGTGAGAACTCAAACAAAGGAAATCACTGGGATAAAAGATGCTGCATGACCCAACCACCAGTAGCACCCTGTGCAGGACACCTCATCTAAACAACAAACAAAACCAAAGTACAGACCTATTCATCAGCAGACAGGATTACCACCTCACTCACTCTTACCTATCAGAGCAAAAACAAGCAAACAAACAAACAAAAACTCAGTACAAAACTCACCCTATACAAAGCTTACACAAACCACTGGACAAAACTTAGGAGGGCAGAAACCAAAAGAAAGAAAGAATTCAACCTTGAAGTCCTGGAAAAGGAGACCTCAAACACAATAAGTTAAAAAGAAAAATAATGAAAAGGCAGAGAAATACTATGCAAATGAAGGAACCAAGTAGAAACACAGAAGTCCAAATAAATGAAGAGGAAATAGGCAAGGTACCTGAAAAAGAATTCAGAATAATGATAGTAAAGATTATCAAAAATTTTGAAAACAAAATAGAGAAAATGCAAGAATCAATTAACAAAGACCTAGAAGAATTAAAGAATAAACATGCAGAGACAAACAACACAATTACTGAAATTAAGAATACTCTAGAAGGAAGCAATGTCAAAGTATCTGAAGCAGAAGAACTCATCAGTGAGCTGGAAGATAAAATGATGGAACTAACTTCTGAAGAGTAGAATAAAGCAAAAAGAATGAAAAGAACTGAGGATAGTCTCAGAGACCTCTGGGACAATATCAAATGCACCAACATTCGAATTATAGAGGTCCCAGAAGAAGAAGAGAAAGAGAAATGGTATGAGAAAATTTTTGAAGAGATTATAGTTGAAAATTTCCCCAGTACGGAAAAGGAAATAATCAAGTCCAAGAGGCACATAGAGTCCCATATAGGATAAACCCAAGGAGAAACACTCCAAGACACTACTAATCAAACTAACAAAGACTAAACACAAAGAAAGAATATTAAAAGCAACAAGGGAAAAGAAACAGGTAATGTGCAAGGGAAACCCCATATGCTTAACAGCTGATCTTTCAGCAGAAACTCTGCAGGCCAGTAGTGAATGGCAGGATATATTTAAAGTACTGAAAGAGAAAAACCTACAACCAAGATCTGGCAAGGATCTCATTCAAAACAGATGGGGAAATAAAAAGCATTTCAGACAAGCAAAAGTTAAGAAAATACAGTACCACCAAACTAGATTTACAACAAATGTTAAAAGGATTTATATAGTCATACAAGATACTTACATAGTCATAGAAAGTTAAAGTGAAAGTGAAGTCCTGTCTGGCTCCTGGTGACCCCATGGACTGTAGCCTACCAGGCTCCTCCCTCCATGGGATTCTCCAGGCAAGAGTACTGGAATGAGTTGCCATTTTCCTTCTCCAGGGGATCTTCCTGACCCAGGGATCGAACCCAGGTCTCCCGCATTCCAGGCAGACGCTTTAACCTCTGAGCCCCCAGGGAAGCCCTATATAGTCATAAGATACTTATATAAGTCATACTTATATAGTCATAAAAAACACAAGAGAAGAAAAAGGATCTACAAAAAAAAAAAATTACTAAAATGGCAGTAGGAACATATATATCAATAATTACTTTAAATGTAAATGGATTAAATATTCCAATCAAAAGACACAGACTGGCTGAATGCATACAAAAGCAAGACCCATATATATGCTGTCTACAAGAAACCCACTTCAGACTTAAAGACACATATAGACTGAAAGCGAGAGGATGGAAAAAAATATTCCATGCAAATGAGAGGCAAAAGAAAACTGGAGTAACAATCCTTATATCAGACAAGACAAAAAAAAAGACCTTAAAATAAAGAACATTACAAGAGATAAGGAAGGACACTACATAATGTTCAAGGGATCATTCCAAGAGGAAGATAACAATTGTGAATATCTATGCACCCAACATAGGAGCACCTCAATACATA
This sequence comes from Capra hircus, assembly GCF_001704415.2. Taxonomy (NCBI): domain Eukaryota; kingdom Metazoa; phylum Chordata; class Mammalia; order Artiodactyla; family Bovidae; genus Capra; species Capra hircus. Next base: position 41,715,842 of record NC_030821.1, read on the forward strand.
AGACAAACTCTAACAGACATAAAAAGAGAAAATGACAGTAACACAATAATAGTAGGACACTTTAACACCCCACTCACACCAATGGACAGATCATCAAAACAGAAAATTAATAAGGAAACACAAGTCTTAAATGATACATTAGATGAGATGGATCTCATCGATATCTTCAGGCCATTCCATTCAAATCCAGAAGAATACACCTGCTCAAGTGCACATGGAACATTCTCCAGGATAGACCACATCTTGGATCACAAATCAAATCTCAGTAAATTTAAGAAAATTAAAATCATATCAAGCTTCTTCTCTGAACACATGCTATGAAACTAGATATTAATTACAAGAAAAAAACTGTAAGAAACACAAACACATAGAGATTAAACAACACATTTCTAAATAACCAATGGGTTACTGAAGAAATCAAAAGGGAAATCAAAAAAATTCTAGAAAAAACAACAATGAAAACACAACTCAAAACCTATGAGATGCAGCAAAAGCAGGCAGTTCTAAGAGGGAAGTTTATAGCAATACAATCCCACCTCAAGAAACAAGAAAAACATCAAATAGGCAACTTAACTTTATACCTAAAACAACTGAAAAAAGATGAACAAAAATAAAATATAAAAAGAAATCATAAAGATCTGAGCAGAAAAAAAATGAAAAAGGAATAAAAAAGAAACAGGTAAAGATGAATAAAAATAAAAGTTGGTTCTTTGAGAAGATAAACAAAATTGATAAACCTTTAGCCAGATTCATTAAGAAAAAGAGAGAGAAGAATCAAATCAACAAAATTAGAAATGAAAAAGGAGAAGTTACAACAGACAATGCAGAAATACAAAGGATTATAGGAGACTATTATTAACAACAATATGGCAATTAAATGGATAACCTGGAAGAAATGGATAGATTCCTAGAAAAGTTCAATCTTCCAAGACTGAATCAGGAAGAAGTAGAAATCATTAACAACCCAATTATAAGCACTGAAATTGAAGCTGTGATAAAAAATCTCCCCAAAAACAAAAGCCCAGGATCAGATGGCTTCACAGAAGAAGTCTATCAAACATTTAGAGAAGAATTAATGCCTGTTCTTCTAAAATTCTTTCAAAAAATTGCAGAAGAAGGAACACTTACAAATTCATTCTATGAGGCCACCATGACCCTGATACCAGACAAAGACAACACAAAAAAAGAAAACTATGGGCCAATATCACTGATGAACATAGATACAAAAATATTCAACAAAATTTAGCAAACAGAATTCAGCAATACATCAAAAAGCTGATATGCCATGATCAGGCGGGTTTATTCCAGGAATGCAAGGATTCTTCAATATATGCAAATCAATGTGATACACCATATTAACAAATTGAAAGATAAAAACCATATGATCATTTCAATAGATGCAGAAAACGCCTTTGACAAAATTCAGCACCTATTTATGATTAAAACTCTTTGGAAAATGGGCAAAGAAGGAACCTACTTCAACATAGTAAAGGTCATATATGATAAGCCTACAAAAAACATTATTTTCAGTGGTGAAAAACTGAAAGCATTCCCCCTAAGATCAGGAACAAGACAAAGATTTCCACTTTCACCACTATTATTCAACATAGCTATGGAAGTCCTAGCTACAGCAATCAGAGAAGTAAAAGAAAGAAAAGGAATTCAGATCAGCAAAGAAGAAGTAAAGCTCTCACTGTTTGCAGATGACATGATACTATACATAGAAAACCCTAAAGACAGTATCCTGGGCTTCCTTGGTAGCTCAGAGGTTAAAGCATCTGCCTGCAATGCAGGAGACCTGGGTTTGATCCCTGGGTCAGGAAGATCCCCTGGAGAAGGAAATGGCAACCCACTCCAGTATTCTTGCCTGGAGAATCCCATGAACAGAGGAGCCTGTTGGGCTACAGTCCACAGGGTCGCAAAGATTTGGACACCACTGAGCAACTTCACTTTCACTTTCAAAGATAGTATCAGAAAATTACTAGAACTAATCAATGAATTTAGCAAAGTTGCAGGATACAAAATCAATACAGAGAAATCACTTGCATTTCTATATACTAAAAATGAAAAATCAGAAAGAGAAATTAAGGAATCAATCCCATTCACCATTGCAAAAAAAGAACTGAATATCTAGGAACAAACTTGGCTCAGAGGTTAAAGCGTCTGCCTGCAATGAGGGAGATCTGGGTTTGATCCCTGGGTCAGGGAGATCCCCTGGAGAAGGAAATGGCAACCCACTCCAGTATTCTTTCCTGGAGAATCCCATGGACAGAGGAGCCTGGTGGGCTACAGTCCACGGAGTCACAAAGAGTTGCACATGACTGAAAGACTTTCACTTTCACTTTTAAGGAGACAAAAGAACTGTACACAAAAAATTATAAGACACTGATGAAAGAAAAGTCAAGTGGGCCTTAGAAAGCATCACTATGAACAAAGCTAGTAGAGGTGATGGAATTCCTGTTGAGCTATTTCAAACCCTGAAAGATGATGCTGTGAAAGTGCTGCACTCAATATGCCAGCAAATTTGGAAGACTCAGCAGTGGCCACAGGACTGGAAAAGGTCAGTTTTTATTGCAATTCCAAAGAAAGGCAATGCCAAAGAATGCTCAAACTACTGCACAATTGCACTCATCTCACAATCTAGTAAATTAATGCTCAACATTCTCCAAGCCAGGCTTCAATAATATGTGAACCATGAACTTCCTGATGTTCAAGCTGGTTTTAGAAAAAAGGCAGAGGAAACAGAGATCAAATTGCCAACATCTGCTGGATCATGGAAAAAGTAAGAGAGTTCCAGAAAAACATCTATTTCTGCATTATTGACTATGCCAAAGCCTTTGACTGTGTGGATCACAAGAAACTGTGGAAAATTCTGAAAGAGATGGGAATACCAGACCACCTGACCTGCCTCTTGAGAAATCTGTATGCAGGTCAGGAAGCAACAGTTAGAACTGGACATGGAACAACAGACTGGTTCCAAATAGGAAAAGGAGTATGTCAAGGCTATATATTATCACTCTGCTTATTTAACTTATATGCAGAGTACATCCTGAGAAACGTTGGGCTGGAAGAAGCACAAGCTGGAATCTGGAATCAAGATTGCTGGGAGAAATATCAATAACCTCAGATATGCAGATGATACCACCCTTATGGCAGAAAGTGAAGAGGAGCTAAAAAGCCTCTTGATGAAAGTGAAAGAGGAGAGTGAAAAAGTTGGCTTAAAGCTCAACATTCAGAAAATGAAGATCATGGCATCTGGTCCCATCAGTTCATGGGAAATAGATGGGGAAACAGTGGAAACAGTGTCAGACTTTATTTTTTGGGGCTCCAAAATCACTGCAGATGGTGATTGCAGCCATGAAATTAAAAGATGCTTACTCCTTGGAAGAAAAGTTATGACCAACTTAGATAGCATATCAAAAAGCAGAGACATTACTTTGCCAACAAAGGTCCGTCTAGTCAAGGCTATGGTTTTTCCAGTAGTCATGTGTGGATGTAAGAGTTGGACTGTGAAGAAAGCTGAGCGCCAAAGAATTGATGCTTTTGAACTGTGGTGTTGGAGAAGACTCCTGAGACTCCCTTGGACTGCAAGAAAATCCAACCAGTCCATTCGGAAGGAGATCAGTACTGGGTGTTCTTTGGAAAGAATGATGCTAAAGCTGAAACTCCAATACTTTGACCACCTCATGCAAAGAGTTGACTCATTGGAAAAGACCCTGATGCTGGGAGGGATTGGAGGCAGGAGGAGAAGGGGACCAAAGAGGATGAGATAGCTGGATGATATCACCAACTCGATGGACATGAGTTTGAGTGAACTCCGGAAGTTGGTGATGGACAGGGAGGCCTGGTGTGCTGTAGTCCATGGGGTCACAAAGAGACAGACACGACTGAGCAACTGAACTGAACTGAACTGATGAAAGAAATGAAAGACAACATAAACAGATGGAGAGGTGGTCCATGTTCCTAGGTAGGAAGGATCAATATTGTGAAAATGACTATACCACCAAAAGTAATCTACAGATTCAATGCCATCCCTATCAAATTACCAATGACATTTTTCACAGAACTAGAACAAAAAAATTTCAGAATCCATATGGAAATACAAAAGACACTGAATAGCCAAAGTAGTCTTTAGAAAGAAGAATGGAGCTGGAGGAATCCACCTTCCTAACTTCATATTTTACTACAAAGCTACAGTCATCAAGACAGTGTGGTACTGGCACAAAAACAGAAATATAAAGCAATGGAACAAGGTAGAAAGCCCAGAAATAAACCTATGCATACCTTATTTTTCACAAAGGAGATAAGAATATACAACATGGCAAAGATAGCCTCTTCAGTAAATGGTTCTGGGAAAACTGGACAACTACAGGTAAAAGAATGAAATTATAACGCTTCCTAATGCCGTACACAAAGACAAGCTCAAAATGGATTAAAGACCTAAATATAAGACCAGAAACTATAAAACTCTTAAAGGAAAACATAGGCAGAGCACTCAATGACATAAATCAAAGCAAGATCCTCTGTACCCACCTCCTAGAGTAACAGAAATAAAAACAAAAGTAAAAAAGTAGGACCTGATTAAACTTAAAAGCCTTTGCACAGCAAAGAAAACTATAAGCAAGGTGAAAAGACAACCTTCAGAATAGGAGAAAATAATAGCAAATGAAACAGCTGACAAAGGTTTAATTTCCAAAATATGCAAGCAGCTCATACAACTCAATGCCAGAAAAACAAACAACCCAATCAAAAAGTGGGGAAAGACCTAAACAAACATTTCCCCAAATAAGACATACAGATGGCTAACAAACACATGAATAGAGGCTCAACATTGCTCATTATTAGAGAAATGTAAATCAAAACCACAATGAGATATCACTTCACATCGGTCAAAATGGCCATCATCAAAAAGTCTACAAACAATAAATGCTGGAGAGGATGTGGGGAAAAGGGAACACTCTTGCACTGTTGGTGGGAATGTAAATTGATACAGCCACTATGGAAGATGGTATGGAGCTTCCTTAAAAACTTAAAATAAAACCACCCATGACCCACCCATCTGACTTCTAGGCATATACCGTGAGGAAACAAAAAATTGAAAAAGACACATGTATCCCATTGTTCATTGCAGCACTATTTACAACAGCTAGAACATGAAAGATGTCCATTGACAGGTGAATGGATAAAGAAGTTGTGGTACATACACACAATGGAATATTACTCAGCCATAAAAAGGAATGCATTTGAGTCAGTCCTGATGAGGAGGATGAACCTAGAACCTACTATACAAAATGAATTGAGTCAGAAAGAGAAAGATAAATATCATATTCTACTTTGGCCACCTCATGCGAAGAGTTGACTCATTGGAAAAGACTGATGCTGGGAGGGATTGGGGGCAGGAGGAGAAGGGGACGACCGAGGATGAGATGGCTGGATGGCATCACTGACTCAGTGGATGTGAGTCTGGGTGAACTCCAGGAGTTGGTGATGGACAGGGAGGCCTGGCATGCTGCGATTCATGGGGTCGCAAAGAGTCGGACATGACTGAGCGACTGAACCAAATATAACATATATGGAATCTAGAAAAATGATACTGAAGATTTTATTTACAGGGCAGCAGTGGAGAAACAGACATAAAGAATAGATTTGTGGACATGGAGAGAGGGAAGGATGTATGGAAAGAGTGAGATGGATGGAAAGAGGGTGAGATGTATGGAAAGAGTAACATGGAAACCATTTGTAAAATAGATAGCCAATGGGAATTTGCTGCATGTCTCAGGAAGCTCAAACAGGGGCTCTATATCTACCTAGAAGGGTGGGATGGAGAGGGAGATGGGAGGGAGGTTGAAAAGAGAGGGGATATATGTATACCTATGGCTGATTCATGTTGAGGTTTGACAGAAAACTACAAACTTCTGTAAAGCATTTATCCTTCAGTAAAAAAAAAATTAAAAAGAAAAAAAGAATAATAAAAATAAATATAAACATCTTTTTAAAGTGCATGACAACAATAACACAAAGAACAGGACACAAAAAGTGGAAACATGCTGTGTCAAGGTTCTTATGGAGTGTGGTACATTATTATTTGAAGGTGGACTAAATTAAGATAAAAAAATACATACTGTAAAATCTTAAGTGAGCACTTAAAAAATAAAGCAAATTCATAAACAAACAAACAAAAAAATAATCTGCCTACCAAGCAGGAGATGCAGCTTCAGTCCCTGGATCGGAAAGATCCCCTGGAGAAGGAAATGGCAACCCACTCCAGTATTCTCCCATTGGAAATCCCGTGGACAGTGGATCTTGGTGGGCTACAATCCATAGGGTTATAAAGAGTCAAACACAACTTAGCAACTGGAAAACAACAACAACAGATGATGGTAGTACTGTTTAGGACTGTGATTCTCAATTGGACCTAATGTTGCCTCCTCTCCCCTTCCAGATGTCATTGGATAATGCCCGAAGACATTTTGCTGGTCATGATTGGGAGTGAGGTGTTGCTAACTTCTAGTGAGTGAAAATCAGAGACTCTGATAAATATCCTACTAAACACAGCGCATTCCCTTTCCCCAACCCCAATACTTGCAACCAAGTATTATCCAGTCTGAAATGGCAAGGGTGCTGAGGGTGAGAAACTCTGGTCTAAGTCATTGGATAGAAGATACTAAATCTATAGGTAGGAGCTGCAAAATGATAACCATGGTACCCCTAATCTCGACACTGACCAACTTAGGTCAGACTACTGACAGCTCAGGATAGCATCGTATACAAATAGATGATGCGGTTCTGGCAATAGAGTTCTTATTGTGTGAATGCTGAGAAGTAAAGACCCTGCTGTGGTGCTTGGAAGGATTCACTTTGCTAACTACCCAAACACGCCATCAGTTGGACATGCCAACTGATACTGGTTCTGGAATTTTCCAAACTTTCTCTCCACATCAATATCTTAATTGGACAGATTAGATGAAAGGCACTAAATTATCATAAAATTGCATCATTTCATTGTAGAAAAAAATATAAAAAAATACTTCAAGTATACGCTTCACTGATACAATAGGTCACTTACTAGAGACTGATTACTAAAGTAATAAAGAGAAAGAAAAACAATTATTTTGATGGATAGATGGACTCCAGAGTATATATACTAATTTAGTTATTTAATTTTCATTGCACTTATGAAAAAGTAGAATTTAATACTGTGCATATTTCTTTGGGGAGTTTCATTTTTAATTAGATATGACTTGAGCTGACTCTTTTCCCACAGCAGAAATAATGTACAAACTCAGTAAGTGTGTTTATCACATACAGGCAATTCTCTGCAACTGTATAAATAATTTCTATTACTTCATACATACACCCAGATGGGTCTTCAGTGAAACACAATGAAATAAGACAAAACAAAAGGCCAGGAGAAATTATTAAAGGGAATTTAATCTATTAAATTAATCATTTCCTCCTTTACTTCTAGAGTTGGGTTTCAATTTTGCTATCAATGATCTTAAATCTTCTTTCACATGAAAAATACACTTCAAGTTAAATTTTAAGAAACAATGTACAAGTGATCGTCCTAGGTATATTCTATTGTGTCCTAAAGTACTTCTTCACAGATGAACGGGAGTCATTTAAATGAGCAAAAATTATTTTAGTAGAATCTTATAGTGATGGTAAAGTAGTTAATTAGAGTTTATTATAATGATATTAAGCATTTTTAGACCTAAATGTGAGTTTAAAAAGGTTTAAAAATAAGTAAATAAAACCAAAGTCAAAGAGAAATAGGATATTATCAGTAAATCTCAAAAACATAATTGGATTTAATAAAGCAATTCAAGGTTTTATATAATCAGATATAATTTATATAATTTTTAAAAAACAAAGCAATACTGCATGTGTCCTTGGTTACATACAAACACATGTACACACACACATTTAAAGGACTGAAAAGATGAAAACCAAATTCATTATCAAGGATGTATGCAAATGGGAAAGAAAGAAGCAAGGAGGAGGGGATTGGACTGACATGTGACTGGGAAAAATAGAATGCCATCTTTGTGAGTTCTATTTCATTTATTAAACAATATTTTAACAGTGTTATTGAATTTTCACAATAGCTGATTCTGCATAAAGAAAACAAACACTGTATTATTTTTTAATTTGCTGTGCTTTTAAAAATTTTTCAAAATAAAAATTATACTCAAGAATGAACCAGAAAAAGTGTATCTGATATGTATTTGTAAATATTCAGAGATGAAAGGAAAAAGATCATAGCACATGTGAGCATTCATAAGTAATGGGCCTTGTGTAGCTATCTTGGGGAGAATATTGTGAGATGAACATAGAAAAGGAGATGGGGAGCTTGTGTTAAAAAAAAAAAAAATGTAGATACATCCCAAAGAGGATGGTAAGCTGTTGGAAACTAATGGTGTAAACATGTAACATGATCCAGCATGTACTTGGAAAGACTGACCTAATATAAGCAGAGGCACATTTTTTAGTATAACCTTTTTCATACAGCCTTTATTGAAAAATATAATTATGAAAAAGATTACATAATTAAAAATCAGAAAAGGAAAACTCAAATATACATTCTTGGTGTCTCTACCTGGGAAGCCCCCACATAAGAAAACACAGTTTAATATGTACATTTAATTATATAACAGCATAACAATGTTTTGAAGTTTAAAAAATTTGAATCTGCACTGAGAAGTGGAAAAAATCCAGGAAAAATTGGTATAGAATACTCTCGTCAGGGCATCAGTTCAGATCAGTTCAGTCGCTCAGTCGTGTCCAACTCTTTGTGACCCCATGAATCGCAGCACGCCAGGCTGTCCATCACCAACTCCCGGAGTTCACTCAGACTCACGGTCATTGAGTCAGTGATGCCATCCAGCCATCTCATCCTCTGTTATCCCTTTCTCCTCCTGCCCCCAAGCCCTCCCAGCATCAGAGTGTTTTCCAATGAGTCAACTCTGCTTGAGGTGGGCAAAGTACTGGACTTTCAGCTTCAGCATCATTCCTTCCAAAGAAATCCCAGGGCTGATCTCCTTCAGAATGGACTGGTTGGATCTCCTTGCAGTCCAAGGGACTCTCAAGAGTCTTCTCCAACACCACAGTTCAAAAGCATCAGTTCTTCGGTGCTCAGCCTTCTTCACAGTCCAACTCTCACATCCATACATGACTACTGGAAAAATCATAGCCTTGACTAGACGGACCTTTGTTGGCAAAGTAATGGCTCTGCTTTTGAATATACTATCTAGATTGGTCATAACTTTTCTTCCAAGGAGTAAGTGTCTTTTAATTTCATGGCTGCAATCACCATCTGCAGTGATCTATATTCTCAAATAGAAGAGAACCTAGAGATTAGTGAATAGCACACAGATAAATACAAATTTAAAATTTAATGCTAATGGATCATAAATATTTTTTCACCAAAGGGAAATGAAAACTTTGAAAACTCTAAAACTGATTAAATCATAGTAAAAAAAGACTATATAATAAACATGAAATCCAATTAAATAGGTATCTAAGTCTAAATAATTACAGGATTATGTTCAGATCACTAAATGGATAGTTTATAAACCCTGACCTTAAAACAATGACTCAAAGCTTTTTCAAAGAATGAACTTTTTGGCAGGTATTGAATTCCTGCTTTCAAAAAATGGGAAAAATCAGCAAAAATAAACTTTCTTTTTACCACTTCGTGCTTTATTCTACCTCTTAATTATCTCATCTTACATTTTGGGGGCCTTTGAGTGTCTACATGCATGCACACCACACATGCATACACACAGACACCTACACACACACCCTCCAAAATACACTGCGATTTGTAGAGATAATATAGACCAAATCTACATTAATGAAAAGGGATATAGTTCTACACACATTGTCATCTGTTGAAATTCCCTTTCCCCAAGCACAGGTAGTGCTTTATGTTGTTCTGAAGAGTGGTTGCAGTTACCCCTGCTGGTAGTCACCTACTGACATGTGACTAATAAGTTCCAAAACAATTTTGCTGAGTAACAGAATCATTTGCCTCAAAGGCCTCCTTTACTTGCACAGAAGAAAAACTAAGTGAACCTTGCAGGTTAAAATTCTTTCTACACTTTGTGCTATGTTACCTCCACTCACTGCTCCCTATAATCTGAAAAGAGGAATGTGTTTTCTTCTTTTTACAATAAAATCAAAGTAGAGCTTTGTATTTCCAACTATATATATCATGGTATTTAATACTCTTGTTGTAAATTATTTTAAAGTATTAATTTTTGACATGTACCACTTCACAGGCTATGAAATGTAATTTCCCTTGACTGTATTCTGTAAATAATCCATAAATTTGATCAAACTCATTAACCATTTGTATCCCTTCTACCTCAGATGCAATAAATTGCAATTGGAAATTCAAATTAGCATGTAAGATGTGAGCTTAATTAACTTTGTTGCATTGTGAGTAAAAGGTCATATCTTCAAAGAAAATTAGAAAGAAATCTTTTTTGAGCCAAAATTAAGAATTAAAACATTTGCAACCTCAAAACGAATCTTAGAGATTTCCAAGTACAGACTATATTTTTTTTGAAAGAAGACTTAGACCACATGATTTATTTTTTCTAGTTACTCAGTACCCATATTCTATCCATGTGACATAGTATGAGCTGCTTGATATCTATTTCTTTGTGTGCAAAACCAAATAAGTTGTTGCCAAATTTATAGTGATTAATTATGTCATTACCTGTATCATTTATTTGTAAATGATTTTATGATTATTATGTCAGTTTCCTTTGTCCAGTTTGACACTGTTTATATGCATAGCCTCAAAGAGACATATTCAGAAGGGAATTGTTTGAATAACACCAAAAATATTCCCCTTAACATTGCAAAAGTATATATACATATATGTGATAGACTAACCAATTAAGAACGGAGAAGGCAATGGCACCCCACTCCAGTTCTCTTGCCCGGAAAATCCCATGGACAGAGGAGCCTGGTAGGCTGCAGTCCATGAGGTCACTAAGAGTTGGGCACGACTGAGTGACCTCACTTTCACTTTTCACTTTCATGCGTTGGAGAAGGAAATGGCAACCCACTCCAGTGTTCTTGCCTGAAGGATCCCAGAGACAGAGGAGCCTAAAGGGCTGCCGTCTATGGGATCCCACAGAGTTGGACATGACTGAAGCGACTTAGCAGCAGCAGCACCAGCAGCAACCAATTAAGAAAGCCAAATATGCAAGTGAAGTTTTTAAGAAGAATGGACTTGTACCTATGTTTTGTGGCACAACCAGCATTCTTACTAAGCATGTTTCCCTTTAAAAAAACCATCTTGATTTTTTAATGTATGCTCAATTCAATACAATTACAGCGATAAAATATATATTTATATATTTATATTTTCTATGAAAATTTAATTCCCAATATGTTGAGAATACAAGCTCAATTATTATCATATCAACTGTTTCTATTTATGTTACATGAAGAGTAACATTTCACAATCCAGACATTTAATTGCCAATTCCCTCTTCAGCCCTACCCTACTCTACCCTTGAAACTTACATACAAGCATACATGGACATCTCTTGCCTGCATTTTATGGAAGAATAAACTATTCCCAGAATTGAGTATGTATAAAGGAGGGAAGGATATAAAAAACAGGAATCCTAGTTCCTCTTGAACAGGGAAATTTCATTACATCATTCAAACTGAATTTCCTAAACTCAGTCCCCTAGTTCTTGATCTGTATCAATTATTCCAACACTCAAATTTCATAGTGCAATGTCATTAAAATAATGTCAGAATCATGCATATCTAATATTTGTTTGTCAAGTAAGAATAATTTTAAAAGTCATCATTTTATTTATTTATTTATTTATTTATTTATTGTGTGTGTGTGTGTGTGTGTGTGTGTGTGTGTGTGTGTAGGACCCTTTATTTTTTTTTTTTTTAATTTTAAAATCTTTAATTCTTACATGCGTTCCCAAACATGAACCCCCCTCCCACCTCCCTCCCCATAACATCTCTCTGGGTCATCCCCATGCACCAGCTCCAAGCATGCTGTATCCTGCATCAGACATAGACTGGCGATTCAATTCTTACATGATAGTATACATGTTAGAATGTCATTCTCCCAAATCATCCCACCCTCTCCCTCTCCCTCTGAGTCCAAAAGTCCGTTATACACATCTGTGTCTCTTTCCCTGTCTTGCATACAGGGTCGTCATTGCCATCTTCCTAAATTCCATATATATGTGTTAGTATACTGTATTGGTGTTTTTCTTTCTGGCTTACTTCACTCTGTATAATTGGCTCCAGTTTCATCCATCTCATCAGAACTGATTCAAATGAATTCTTTTTAACGGCTGAGTAATACTCCATTGTGTATATGTACCACAGCTTTCTTATCCATTCATCTGCTGATGGACATCTAGGTTGTTTCCATGTCCTGGCTATTATAAACAGTGCTGCGATGAACATTGGGGTACATGTATCTCTTTCAATTCTGGTTTCCTCAGTGTGTATGCCCAACAAAGGGATTGCTGAGTCATAAGGTAGTTCTATTTGCAATTTTTTAAGGAATCTCCACACTGTTCTCCATAGTGGCTATACTAGTTTGCATTCCCACCAACAGTGTAGGAGGGTTCCCTTTTCTCCCCACCCTCTCCAGCATTTATTGCTTGCAGATTTTTGGATCGCAGCCATTCTGACTGGTGTGAAGTGGTACCTCATTGTGGTTTTGATTTGCATTTCTCTAATAATGAGTGATGTTGAGCATCTTTTCATGTGTTTGTTAGCCATCTGTATGTCTTCTTTGGAGAAATGTCTATTTAGTTCTTTGGCCCATTTTTTGATTGGGTCGTTTATTTTTCTGGAATTGAGCTGCATAAGTTGCTTGTATATTTTTGAGATTAGTTGTTTGTCAGTTGCTTCATTTGCTATTATTTTCTCCCATTCAGAAGGCTGTCTTTTCACCTTGCTTATATTTTCCTTTGTTGTGCAGAAGCTTTTAATTTTAATTAGATCCCATTTGTTTATTTTTGCTTTTATTTCCAGAATTCTGGGAGGTGGATCATAGAGGATCCTGCTGTGATTTATGTAATATGGGATATTTTAACTCCAAAAATGTAGAAGGAATGTAATCACAGATTAAAATAAACAATTTATAATTTTACACCAAAATGTGGATAACAGGATAATCAGTTTTACTTATTTTATTCTAGATGCTTGAAAGTTCTTTACAGGTGAAATCTGGTCATGGGTGGTATTAAGATTCATTGTTTCATTCCACATCATTTACTCCATACTGCCTTATGTGAGTATTTTTTAATCTCTTTTATTTGGCATCTTTATTCATTTATGTATTCACCTGATACCTTGTCAGATGATTCACTCAAAGTGTGCAGTCAATATAAGTTTGTAGTATGAATGGATAAAGCAATGACATTTCATTCATTCATTTATTTATAAGCACCAGATTCAAATGACTGGTGGATTATATCAATTAGATTTATGCATACTCTGCTCTCTTTTAAGATGGATAACTAATATATATTCTTAAACAAGGTGATACCAAATAATTTAAAAATTTTAGTATGTTATTTACAAAATAAAAGATTTTGATATAAAGAAAGTATACCAATGCCAATAAAGCCAGAACATAAATCGAAAAAATGTTTTTACCAGTTCAATTGTTATTGAAGTTCTCCAACCATGTCTTATATAGGAATGTGCTGACATAAGTTACTTTAATTATACGCTATGTGACTGTTGAACTTCTCTTTCAGTTATTGCATAAAAGAAGCAACTAATGACTAACCCTAAACTTACTGTTCAGCTCATTTTATTTTCCACCTTCTGTATTTCAAATATCAACACCTGAAAGTTGCCAGTTTCTTATGAAATAGACTCTTAAAAATAAATGTATTCCATTTTTGATATCTTATTTTGCATCTAATTGTCTTGTGTTTCCCTTAATTGATTGTTGTAGATAAAACTGGTTTTTATTACTTTTGCCTTTTAACCTTACTAGCTTTGTGTGTGAATAATTTCCTATCTTCACTGTATGTTTGCCTTTACTGGTGAGACTTTTCCTTTTGCAACTTCCTTGTTTCTAGTTGTGACCTCTTCTTCTTTGTCTGAAGAAGTTCCTTTAACATTTGTTGTAAAGCTGGTTTCAGTTCAGTACAGTTCAGTTCAGTTGCTCAGTCGTGTCCGACTCTTTGTGACCCCATGAATCGCAGCATGCCAGGCCTCCCTGTCCATCACCATCTCCCAGAGTTCACTCAGACTCACGTCCATCGAGTCCGTGATGCCATCTAGTCATCTCATCCTCGGTCGTCCCCTTCTCCTCCTGCCCCCAATCCCTCCCAGCATCAGAGTCTTTTCCAATGCGTCAACTCTTCGCATGAGGTGGCCAAAGTACTGGAGTTTCAGCTTTAGCATCATTCCTTCCAAAGAAATCCCAGGGCTGATCTCCTTCAGAATGGACCACTTGGATCTCCTTGCAGTCCAAGGGACTCTCAAGAGTCTTCTCCAACACCACAGCTCAAAAGCATCAATTCTTTGGCACTCAGCCTTCTTCACAGTCCAACTCTCACATCCATACATGACCACAGGAAAAACCATAGCCTTGACTAGACGGACCTTAGTCAGCAAAGCAATGTCTCTGCTTTTGAATATGTCATAACTTTTCTTCCAAGGAGTAAGTGTCTTTTAATTTCATGGCTGCAGTCACCATCTGCAGTGATTTTGGAGCCCAAAAAAATAAAGTTTGACACTGTTTCCACTGTTTCCCCATCTATTTCCCATGAAGTGATGGGACCGGATGCCATGATCTTCGTTTTCTAAATGTTGAGCTTTAAGCCAACTTTTTTCACTCTCCTCTTTCTCTTCATCAAGAGGCTTTTTAGCTCCTCTTCACTTTCTGCCATGAGGGTGGTGTCATCTGCATATCTGAGGTTATTGATATTTCTCCCAGCAATCTTGATTCCAGCTTGTGTTTCTTCCAGTCCAGTGTTTCTCATGATGTACTCTGCATAGAAGTTAAATAAGCAGGGTGACAATATACAGCCTTGACGTACTCCTTTTCCTATTTGGAACCAGTCTGTTGTTCCATGTCCAGTTCTAACTGTTGCTTCCTGACCTGCAGACAGATTTCTTAAGAGGCAGGTTAGGTGGTCTGGTATTCCCATCTCTTTCAGGATTTTCCACAGTTTCTTGTGATCCACACAGTCAAAGGTTTTGACATAGTCAATAAAGCAGAAATAGATGTTTTTCTGAAACTCTCTTGCTTTTTCCATGATCCAGTGGATGTTGGCAATTTGATCTCTGATTCCTTTGCCTTTTCTAAAACCAGCTTGAACATCAGGGAGTTCACGGTTCACGTATTGCTGAAGCCTGGCTTGGAGAATTTTGAGCATTACTTTACTAGCATGTGAGATGAGTGCAATTGTGCAGTAGTTTGAGCATTCTTTTGCATTGGCTTTCTTTGGAATTGGAATGAAAACACCTTTTCCAGTCCTGCGGCCACTGCTGAGTTTTCCAAATTTGCTGGCATATTGAGTGCAGCACTTTCACAGCATCATCTTTCAGGATTTGAAATAGCTCAACTGGAATTCCATCACCTCCACTAGCTTTGTTCGTAGTGATGCTTTCTAAAGCCCACTTGACTTCACATTCCAAGATGTCAGGCTCTGGATTAGTGATCACATCATCATGATTATCTGGGTCATGAAGATCTTTTTTGTACAGTTCTTCTGTGCATTCTTGCCACCTCTTCTTAATATCTTCTGCTTCTGTTAAGTTAGAGATACCAAGGGAACATTTCATGCAAAGCTGGTTTAGTAGTGTTAAACTCTTATCGTTTGCTTATCTGTAAGCTTTTTATATCTGTATCAAATCTGAAGGAAAATCTTGTTGGGTAGAGTATTTGTGGTTGTAGGATTTTCCCTTTAATCACTTTAAATATATGGTGCCACTCCCTTCTTACCTATGGAGTCTGCTGAAAAGATCAGCTGATAGACTTATGGGAGTTCCCTTGTATGTTATATGTTGTTTTCAATATGCTCTATCTTTAATTTTTGTCATTTTAATTACAATATAACTTCATGTGTTGCTCTTTGCGTTCATCTTGTCTGGGATTCTGTATTTCCTTTTCTAAGTTAGGGATGTTTTCAGCTATTCTATTTTCAAAAGTGTTCTCAGCCCTTTTCTCTCTTTTCTTCTGGGACCACTGTAACATAAATATTAGTGCACTTGATGTTGTTCCAGAGGTCTCTTAAACTGTCCTCATTTCTTTTCATACTTTTTTTTTCTTTTCTCTGTTCAGCGGCATTGATTTTCACTACTCTATCTTCCAGTTTACTGATCTGTTCCTCTGTATCATTTAGTCTACTACATTCTAGTGTATTTTCCATTTCGGTTATTGTATTCCTCATCTCTGTTTGGTTGTCCTTTATATTTCCTAACCCTTTGTTTAAAAAAAAAAAATCTCACTCTGCACATTCATTCTGCTCTTGAGTTCTTTCATCAGCTTTACAATCATTAATCTGAACTCTTTTTTGGGTATATTTCACCTAGTTCATCTTCTGGGTTTTTTCTTGCTCTTTTCTCTGGAACTTATTAGTCTACTGCCTCATTTTGTCTGTTTGTATTTGTATTTTTACTTCACCTTGGAAAAGTGACCCTTTGTAGAAGAAATCCTATGCATCCTAGAAGTGTACTCCTCTCTCATCCCCCAAGCGATATGCTCTAAGGGTTCCCCCAAGGAGGGTTGCAGGGGTACTTTTCTTGTGATGGGCTGACTGTTTGGTTGGCTCTTCACCCTGCTGTATGCCAGGCCCTGCCTTATGTGGATCCTTTTGACTGCTGGTTAGCAGGGCCTGGTCATAAGGTGGCTGACTGTAGAACCTTAAGGGGGCTCTGGTGCTAGAGCTAACTCACTGGTGGGCAGAGTCAGGGTCCAAAAGACTCTGAAACTGTTGCCACCCCACTGGGTGGGTAAAGCCAGGTCCTAGAGTTCATGCCAGACTACTGGCTGCTGCTGCTGCTGCTAATAAGTCATTTCAGTCGTGTCCAACTCTGTGCGACCCCATAGATGGCAGCCCACCAGGCTTCCCTGTCCCTGGGACTCTCCAGCCAAGAACACTGGAGTGGGTTGCCATTTCCTTCTCCAATGCATGAAAGTGAAAATTGAAAGTGAAGTTGCTCAGTCGTGTCCGACTCTTCGCGACCCCATGGACTGCAGCCCACCAGGCTCCTCCACCCATGGGATTTTCCAGGCAAGACTACTGGCAGGCAGAGCCAAATGCTGGAGTCTGGCTGCAGGACTCAGGGATCCAAGAGCTGGTATCAGGTTGCAGGTTGGAGGGGGACCAGTTCCTGACACCATTGCATACGGGATCCAGATTGTCCCAAAGCTTGTGAGGGCTGCTAGTGGGCAGTGCTGGGGACCAGCTGGTCCCAGAGTAGGGTCTGGCCTGCTCTGTGCAAGTTGGATCCACAGACTGCAGTATTCTTTTTCTTGCATCTGGTGTCTGTCCCCTAGTGGGTGAGGCTGATCTACAGGCTACTGCAGGCTTCCTGGAGGGAAAGGCTGATCCTTGCCCTCTGGTGTGTCTTGGCCCTCTGGTGGGAAGGCCATGTATAGAGGTATGTCTAGAGTAGCTGTGGGCTAGAAAGTGGGTGGCGCTAGTGGTAAAGAACTCACCTGCCAGTAAAGAGACACAGGTTCAATCCCTGAGTTGGGAATATCCCCTGGAGGAGGAAATGGCACCCCACTGCAGTATTTTTGCCTGGAGAATCCCAAAGACAGAGGAGTCCAGTGGGCTACAGTACATAGTGTCACAAAGAATTGGACATGACTGAAGTGACTTAGCACTCACTCAGGAAATCCTTATAGATAGCTGGTCAGCTGATGGGTGGGATGTGTCCCACCCAATTACTTGTTTGGCCTGAGGTATCCCAGCAACAATTCTTGAAGCTAATGAACTAATGAGGAAGGGTCCCATATGGTACTCACCAGCACTGGCTTCCACACCATAGAATGAGCTCCCAGATATGACTGCTGCCAGGGTCTGTGTCTCAGGGTGAGCCACAGCTGCTGCTTGCCTCTCCAGGACACTCTGCAAGGCCAGCAGTTAGGTCAGGCCCAGACTCCTATCAAATTACTCTTTTGCCATGGTCCCCCTGCATACGAAATTTTGTGCTCACCCTTTATGAGTGATGTCTCTATTTCTTACAGTCCTTTGCGATACCCCAAATTAAGTCCTACTGGTCTTCAAAGCTAAATCTAGGGTCTCATTTGGTATCAGACCCTTGTGCTGGGGAGGCTGACTTAGACTCAGAATCTTGCCAAAATCATGGCTCTCTGTGCACCAATGCCAAACAGAAATACGGAGACAGAGTTATGGAGGAGAAAGAAAGAGTGGCTTTATTGTTTTGCCAAGGCAAAGGGGGAACACAGCAGGATAGTGTCTCGAGCACTATGCCTCCCTCCCTGCTGAGTAGGGAAAGATGTGTCAGGCAGGAGTATATAATACGGATCAAAGCAGTTGCTGTTGTTCAGTCTATCAATCATGTTTTACTCTTGTGACAGCATGGACTGCAGCACTCCAGGTTTGCCTGTCCTTCACCATCTTTCAGAGCTTGTTCAAATTCACGTCCATCAAGTTGGTGATGCCATCCAACCATCTCATCCTCTGTCATCCCCTTCTCCTCCTGCCCTCTATCCTTCCTAGCATCTGAGTCTTTTCTAAAGAGTTGGCTCTTCACATCAGGTGGCCAGAGTATTGGAGCTTCAGCTTCCGCATCAGTCCTTCCAATGAATATTCAGGACTGATTTCCCTTAGGATTCACTGGTTTGATCTCCTTGCAGTCCAAGGGACTCTCAAGAGTCTTCTCCAACACCACAGTTCAAAAAAATCAATTCTTTGATGCTCAGCTTACTTAATGGTCCAAGTCTCACATCCATACACGACTACTGGAAAAACCAAAGCTTTGACTATATGGAACTTTATGTCTCTGCTTTTTAATATGTAATGTCTCTGCTTTTTAATATGCTGTCTAGGTTTGTCATAGCTTTTCTTCCAAGGAGCAAACATCTTTTAATTTCATGGCTGCAGTCACCATCCTCAATGATTTTGGAGCCCAAGAAAATAAAGTGTGTCACTGTTTACATTGTTTCCCCATCTATTTGCCATGAAGTGGTGGGACCGGAAGTCATGATCTTGGTTTTTTTAATATTGAGTTTTAAGCCAGTTTTTTTTTTTTTTTACTTTCCTCTTTTACCTTCATCAAGAGGCTCTTTTATTTCTCTTCACTTTCTGACATAAGAGTGAGGCCACCTGCATATCTGAGGTTATTGACATTTCTCCCAACAACCTTGATTTCAGCTTTGGTTTCATCCATCCTTGCATTTTTAAGATGTCCTTTGCATATAAGTTAAATAAACAGGATGACAATATATAGCCTTGACATACTCATTTCCCAATTTGGAACCAGTCTGTTGTCCCATGTCCTGTTCTAACCATTGCTTCTTGACCTACATACAGGTTTCTCAAGAGACAGGTAAGTGGCCTGGTATTCCCATCTCTTTAAGAATTATCTACAGTTTGTTGCGATCCACACAAAAGCTTCAGCACAGTCAATGAGGCAGAAGTAGAGGTTTTTCTGGAATTCTCTTGCTTTTTCTATGATCCAATGGATGTTGGAAATTTGATCTCTGGTTCCTCTGCCTTTTCTAAATTCAGCTTGTGCATCTGGAAGTTCTTGGTTCATTTACTGTTGAAGCCTAATTTGGAAGATTTTGAGCATGACCTTGCTATCATGTGAAATGAGTGAACTGTGTGGTAGTTTGAGTATTCTTTGGCATTGTCCTTCTTTGGGATTGGAATGAAAACTGGCTTTTTCCAGTTGTGTGGCCACTTCTGAGTTTTCCAAATTTGCTGGCATATTGAGTGCAGCTCTTTCCCTCATCTTTTAGGATTTGAAACATCTCAGCTGGAATTCCATTACCTCCACTAGCTTGGTTCATAATGATGCTTCCTAAGGCCCACTTGACTTCACACTCCAGGATGTCTGGTTCTAGGTGCGTGATCACACCATTGTGGTTATCTAGGTCATTAAGATCTCTTCTGTGTATTCTTGCCACCTCTTCTTAAATCTTCTGCTTCTGTTAGGTCCATACTGATCAAGGCAATAATAGTGTTGTATTCTTCCTTCAGCAAAGTTTCAAATGGTGGAGTTGCTGGTAAAATTAAGGTGTGTCCAGGGTCCCTGGTGGCTCAGCTGGTAAAGAATATGCCTGCAATGCAGAAGACCGGAGTTTGATCCCTAGGTTGGAAAGATCCCCTGGAGAAGGGAATGGCAACCCACTCCAGTATTCTGGCCTAGAGAATCCCATGGACAGAGGATACTGGCAGACTACAGTCCAAGGTGTTTCAAAGAGTGGGACAAAACTGAGCGACCAGCACTTTTAAGACTTCCCTGGTGGCTCAGACGGTAAAGCGTCTGTCTACAATGTGGAGGACCCTGGTTCTTTCCCTGGGTGGGGAAGATCTCCTGGAGAAGGAAATGGCAACCCATTCCAGTATTCTTGCCTGGAAAATCCCATGGATGGAGGAGCCTGGTAGGTTACAGTCCATGGGGTTGCGAAGAGTCGCACATGACTGAGCTTTCACTTTCACTTTTCACAGGATCTTAGGTGATCCATCTACTAATCTTGATGATCTCTAGTCCTTCAATCTTGCCACAAAATTTCCTTGCCATTCCTCCTTTAATTATCAACTGTTCTGCCATTTGGAACTGACAGAAGGTCATAAGGCTGGAGTCTTGCCTATAAGAAATGGGGAACAAAAAGGCTTCCAAGCTCAGGAGTTCCACAGGGCCCTGCTCAATGTCAAGAACTCTCATTCCTGTGGGAAACCCCTGAAATATAAGTATTCTCTAGTTTGTTGGTCTTCCCCCTCGGGGTATGGAATTTGAATATATTGTGAGTCCATCCCTTCTACATTTAATTTTGGTTCCTTCTTTACGTCTCTGGGCTTCACTGATGGCTCAGCTGGTAAAGAATCCACCTGCAATGTGAGAGACCTGGGTTAGATCCTTGGGTTGGGAAGATTCCCTAGAGAAGGAAACAGATACCTACTCCAGTATTCCGGCCTGGAAAATTCCATGAATTTTATAGTCCACGGGGTCGCAAAGATTTGGACATGACTAAGCAACTTCCCTGGTGGCTCAAACGGTAAAGCATCTGCCTACAATGTGGGAGACTGGGATTCAATCCCTGGGTCAGGAAGATCCCCTGGAGAAGGTAATGGCAACCCACTCCAGTATTCTTGCCTGGAAAATCCCTTGGACAGAGGAGCCTGGTTGGCTACTGTTCATGGGGTCGCAAAGAGTCGGACACTACTGAGCAACTTCATTTAAGCGACTTTGAGAGGAGGTGAGCTCAAGGCACTTTCTACTCCACCATTTTGGCTGATCTCTCATTCCATTTTCTAAAGCAAATATATATAAAGCTGTAACTTTAATCATAATGCTAATGCAATTTTATTATTTTTGTTTCTCATGCTTTTCATTTGCCCTGGTACAACATAAAATATTAAATATGCTATTCTTAAATATTTTATATATTTACATTTCAGGTTTTTTTATATAATTCAGAAGAACATTTCCACAGAGTTCACAAAATCTTTTCTCTAAATCCATTGGACATAAATATCAAAAGTTCAGTTGTATTTTCATAGTATCTTCTTCAGGGTAGCTGTCATTTGGACTTCCATAATGATTAGTTTCCTAAACCAAAATTCAGTAAATCCAGTGAGTTTTGAGTTTACTATAGGCATTTATTTAACTCAAGTTTTATCAAATAATTTTTTAAAAAGTTCTTAAAATTGCAGAAAATTCAGCACTTAGTTGAATGTTGTTGAAATCTTGCTATTCTCCTAAATATATTACTCATTAAAGTTTTCCCATATTCTCATATATGCAGCTCTTTATTCAACATGATTAATAATTGTATTTTTAAATAACTGCACTTATCTATCATATATATTTATGCATAAATTATTTCTTTATCATTTCACCTTTATGTATCCAATTTTTTCAGTACTCTGTTACAGATTGTGGAAGAATATTTAAATTTAACTTCTTTAATTTTCAATTTTTCCTATATGTTTTATAGGAATTATCATCTTTGAATCCATGAACTCAAAGAAGTTGCCCTTTAATTAATCCAAAACAAAGATGTTATTTTCCTCCTGTGTTTAGTTTAGAGATAGGCACACAATACAATTCTAGACAATAAGATTTGAGGTGATGTAGGCAGTCTTCTCAGAGAAGGCAATGGCAACCCACTCCAGTACTCTTGCCTGGAAAATCCCATGGACTGAGGAGCCTGGTAGGCTGCAGTCCATGGGGTCAGTAAGGGTGGGACACGACTGAGCGACTTCACTTTCACTTTTCACTTTCACGCACTGGAGAAGGAAATGGCAACCCACTCCAGTGTTCTTGCCTGGAGAATCTCAGGGACGGGGGAGCCTGGTGGGCTGCCATCTATGGAGTCACACAGAGTTGGACACGACTGAAGCGACTTAGCAGCAGGAGCAGCAGCAGGCAGAATCTTCTAGAAAAGATTCTTTGTGCTTATTCCCCTTTGGACATTGCTGTGCAAAGAAATCATGCTGCTATAACCACCTGGCAACTAGGAGCAGGGGATCCTGAGTCCAAAACTCTCAGAGATTCAATGAAAGACCAAAAGATTTAATATTTTAATGGCATTCTTGGATTTTTTAAGCAACTGTGAGACTTTTCCAGACTTCTTTTTCTCTGAGGTTAAGCAGCCCCTATGTTTGAACTGTCTTGGCTATGTTTCTATTCCTTGTGACCTGTAGCAGTCTATATGGCATCTCCATAACATGAATAAGAAAACCAAACTCAAGAGAAATTATGTGGCCGAGTAAGTGGTAAAGGCATAGCTAGAATATAAATTCCTAGTTGAGTTCTCTTTCTAGTACATCATAAAGTTTCTTCCTTAAGAACTGGTTAGTTGCACAAACCATCTATTAGCACATTTATTCATGTGTAAAAGGTAGAGTGTATTCAGTAAAGAATTTTATGTGATAATGAGCGCTTGTTATTGTTTAGTCACTAAGTCATGTCCAATTCTTTTGCAACTCCATGGACGGCAGCCTGCCAGGCTCCTCCGTCTATGGGATTTCCCAGGCAAGAATTCTGGAATGGGTTGCCATTTCCTTTTCCAGGGGATCTTCCCAACCCAAGGATTAAACCAGAGTCTCCTGCATTGGCAGGTGGATTCTTTACCACCGAGCCATTAGTGAAGCCCTGATAATGAGCACAGATTGCCTGTTATGTCGGACCATATGAAACTACCATTCTTTGAACCAAAAATATTTCAAATGTTAAGAATCCCATGTAGTTAACCTAATAGTTTTATGGAATTCCCACTGCTAATGTAGAACCCATATTTCTAATTAGTGCATATTAAATGCTCTTTACTTATGATTCTTAAGCTTGCTAGCTAAAGTTTATGAAGAATTTCCTTCATTTTTCTGTAAATAAACTTTATCAGATTTCTTTGAAGGGTAAATTCTAGTTTTTTTTAACTAGGTTGAAAAGTTTATAGCATATCCTTCCGGAAGAATACTCTAAAGCTTTAAGTTTCTAAAAACCTTGCCTACTTTTTAAAATGAATACATACAAGGCTCAAGCAGAAATTGTAGCTTGCTCCAGATGATAAAGTTGCATGCATATAGTAGTATGATGTAAATAAGCCATTAAAATATGATGATGTAGCAAAAGTGACAAGAAATATACCTTCCTTTAAAGAAGGCTACATCATTAACAGCAGTGACCTTTTTGTGATATTATAATTTGTTATCATTTAAAGTGATATCTTATGGCTTACTTATGTCAGCCGTTTGGCAGTTTATTAAATCCTTTCTGCCCAATGTGACTCCCACTGATTTGGGGAAAGTTACATACAGGAATTAAGAGTTTCAATGCTATTTTAAATTGTATAAGAATACAGTACTGAAAAGAGGAACTCAACTGTTGTGCTAAGTTTGTTCACAAGTACATTCTGTTTACTTCCAAAAGTATATTTTCAACAAATTGTACCTTAACAGGTCTTACAAAAACTAAGATTATTTACTTTCAAAAGTTTAAAAACTGCTTTAAATGCGTGGAGTTCTCCACAGAAATGAGATTAGTAGCTTCAGTATTGCAGTATAGTAATATTATAAAATTATTGCAGGAATCAATAATTCTTTCATTTCCACACTACTCTGATGGTAAGATCTTGTTTATATAGATATTAAACAAATGCATTATTCACATTTTGTAATGATTTTCTAGAGAAAAAAAGACATTTTTTAATTGTCATAGGGAAGTGATGTAATAAATGGGTATAATTTTTATTAACAGAAAGTTAATTTACATAAAACAAATGCTCATTGAATTATTGAATATGATAATATCTACATGCCTATTCTTGTTTGTCTTATTTTGTGCCTTTTGGCGACATAGAATTATAACACTCTGATTTATGTGTTAAATTTAATGCATAATATGACAACATACAGATATGTATGCCTTATAATGTATAATTTAAACAAGATTGCTGTATATTTCACCCATTCTTTCATGGCTTTACCAATTTTCTCATGTGGTCAGAAATCACGATTAAAATGCAGGTTGCCAGATATGAATGTCTGTTTGAATTAATGAATATTTTCATAAAAATACTCCAAATATGAATGTTTTAAAAACCTTGTCATAACATTCACCAAACTTGCACATGACAGCAAGCATGTGTTACTGCATTTTCATCTTAAATATTTGATGATTGCCTCTTTATATCTAAGATTCATAACCCAAAGGCTTTCATTTTCTTACACCATGTGTAATTCAAGAGACATTTATTAGTACAGTCTTCTTTTTATGCATCAACAAAACATATCTGGAAAAAAAAGCAATATATGAACTTCCCAGAATTTGGGGCATATTTTAAAGTGTTAATTATACATAACAATATTTTGTAATATGTATATACTATTTATACTCTTTCTTGCTCTCCTTTCCAACGGAGTAGACATAGGGTTTACAATCAAGACGAGTCTAGTTAAACATTAAAAACTACAATACAACTGGAGTCTCTTTCAAGTTACATTTAAGATGTGCAAACATTTGTAACCTACTCATATTTTCAGGAAAAGATTACAGTACACAATTGCATTTGACAAAGCCCTAAAAAACGCCAATGGTCTAATAATAATCTTAACAATATCAGTTTGTAGATTGCAAATTCGGATTTAACATAGGTAAATAATGGTAACAGGTCCAGTACTGTCATCTTTATTATCTAAGAAGGAAACCAACTCACAGTTGTAAGAGCAATTGCATACTGGGTTACAACTGAAGGTTGCCGAGTGATGGGTCACTCTCACTTGACCTTGGGTGTGCGGAAAGGTAGCTCACCATGGTAACCTTGGTCTTGATGCTTTCCATACAGTAAATCATTTCAGCCTCTTCATGTAATTCTTTTATTGGCTGTGCAATTGAAATGTCATGCTTCATGAACAGAGAAGCTGGTAATTTCTTATGGGTGATTAAACCACCTTTCTAGTGTATAAGCACAGATAAAGTTGTATGAAACTACTGTAACACACACTTAGTTCAGTATATCCTTCTTCTGCATTTTTAAAATATTCTAGGAAACATATTTTAACATATTTTCATAATCTTTAAATGCTTATACTCTATTAATATGCTATCAAATATCTGGTATCACTTGATAAGTTATATGATGGTGTTTCTACCTACAATTTCTACATTTCTTTCCACAGAAAAAAAGGTGTGTCTGTGTGTGTATATATGCATATGTTTATGCAAAAAACAAAGCTCTTGAAATAATACTGAAATTTCCAAAAGCAGGCAAGTTTTGAAAGGACATTATAGGCCCTAAGCCAAAACTGACATTCCACTTTTAATTATGTGAAAATCAAAAGAATTTATTTTAAAGACAAATTATGTGAAAACCATGAAAAACATACTTTCTTTAAAAAGAGAATACAAAATTGCTTTTCCTTCATGAACTGTTCATATCAATATCTCTAGACAATCATTCCCTTTTGCTGTATAATAAAACTCTGTTGTTTTGAGGCTCATTCTATTTTACTATATTGTACTCACAATCACATCTGTCAAGACCCTATTCACCACTCCTATCTCTCCTCCACACACCACCACCCAGCCATCACATTTGTTGAAATCTTGGCACTTAACTTAGTTTCTTTATTCATAACAATTTCTGCCATCACTTTAGGAGATCTGAAAAGCCACATGAACAACTCATCCCCAAATGTGGCCTCTCAATTCCTTCAAATCTTCATCATCAATAACTTTCAACTCCTCTAACTTTGGCAAGTTCTCTTCCTAGAACACTGTTCCCACTCCTAAACAGATGAACTCTTATAACAGTTAAGATCAGAGATCCTCAACCTCTGGGATCTAAGGCCTGATGACCTGAGGTAGAGCTGATGCAAAAATAATAGAAATAAAGTGAACAATAAATGTAATGTGCTTAAATCATCCCCAAACCATCCCCCACCCCAGTCAATGGAAAAACTGTCTTTCATGAAACCAGTCCCTGATGCCTAAAAAGTTGGGAACTGCTGCTTTAGATCTCAGTTCAAATGTTTATTTTTCACTGAAGATTTAGCATTGCCTCTAAATAAATCAAATTTCCCTATTTTTCAGTCTTATTTTCATTAACTGTATTTCTTACTTTCCTGCATTTTTATTTGACATGTTTAGCACAAATTGAAATTCTATTTACTTGGTTATTGAATTACTATCAGCCCCCCAATACTGTTAGCATTACAAAGTTACCACTATGGCATATAGTAAGAGCTCAATAAATCTTTGATAATGAATGAATACAACAGAAGAAAACACTTACATAGTGTTACTATGTACCAAGCACTATATTTATAAACTCATTTAACACAGCAACCCAATCTTCATTTTATAGATGAAAAACCTTGGCTCCAGAGTTTATGACACAACAACTATACTCAACTGTTCTTAAATGGATAAAGTGAAATGATTAGGGTATGCCAACCCCAAAAGGCAAAAATATTAGCATATAACTGTGATGAGATTTAGTCCATATTTTTATGATATACAGTATAGCTATGAAGTAGCAAAGCTGAAGTACATTAAAAGTTAAGGACTTTTTCTATCTTTGACATTTAAAACTAAAGTGTGAAAAGGGCAATGCATTTTTATATTCATCTTGGGTACTTTAATTTCATTCTGAATTTTTTAGTAGCTAGACAACATTCTAAGACCAAGTTAATATGCAGTTCAGTTCAATCGCTCAGTCATGTTCGACTCTTTGAAACTCCATGGACTGCAGCATGCCAGGCTTCGCCGTCCATCACTAACTCCCAGAGCTTGCTCAAACTTATGTCCATTGAGTTGGTTATGGCATCCAACTATCTCATCCTCTGTCATCCCCTTCTCCTCCTGCCTTCAATCTTTCCCAATATCAGGGTTTTTTTCCAATGAGTCAGCTCTTCACATCGGGTAGCCAAAGTATTGGAGCTTCAGCTTCAGCATCAGTCCTTCCAATGAATATTCAGGACTGATTTCCTTTAGGATTCACTGATTTGATCTCTTTGCTGTCCAAGGGACTTTCAAGAGTCTTCTCTGACACCACAGTTCTTATGGTGCAACTCTCACATCCGTACATGACTCTTGGAAAATCCATAGCTTTGACTAGATGGATCATGGTTGGAAAAGTACTGTCTCTGTTTTAAATATGCTCTCTAGGTTGGTAATAGCTTTTCTTCCAAGGAGCAAGTGTCTTTCCATTTCATGGCTGCAGTCACCATCCTCAGTGATTTTGAAGCCCAAGAAAATAAAATCTGTCACTGTTTCCATTGTTTCCCCACCTGTCTGCCATGAAGTGATGAGACTGGAAGTCATCATCTTGGTTTTCTGAATGTTGAGTTTTAAGCCAAAGTTTCACTCTCCTCTTTCACTTTCATCAAGAGGCTCTTTAGTTCCTCTTCACTTTCTGCCATAAGGGTGATGTCATCTGCTTATCTGAAGTTACTGATATTTCTCCATGCAATCTTGATTCCAACTTCTGCTTCATCCAGTCCAGCATTTCACATGATGTGATCTGCATATAAATTAAATAAGCAAGATGATAATATTCAGCTTTCATGTACTCCTTTCCCAATTTGGAACTAGAGTGCTGTTCCATGTCCAATTCTAACTGTTGTTTCTTTACCTGCATACAAGTTTCTCAGGAGGCAGATCTGGTGGTCTGGGATTCCCATCTCTTTCAGAATTTTCCACAGTTTATTATCGTCCACACAGTCAAAGGCCTTAGCATAGTCAATGAAGCAGAGTAGATGTTCTTCTGGAATGCTCTTGCTTTTTCTATGATTCAGCAAATGTTGGCACTTTGATCTCTGGTTCCTCTGCCTTTTCTAATTCCAGTTTGAACTCCTGGAAGTTCTCAGGTCATGTACTACTCTTGAAGCCTAGCTTTGAGCATTACTTCACTAACATGTGAGATGAGTGAAATTGTGTGATAGTTTGAGCATTCTTTGGCATTGTCTTTCTTAGGGACTGGAATGAAAACTGACCTTTTCTATTCCGTGGCCACTGCTAAGTTTGCCAAATTTGCTGGCATATTGAATGCAGCACTTTCACAGCATCATCTTTCAGAGTTTGAAATAGCTCAACTGGAATTCCATCACCTCCACTAGTTTTGTTCATAGTGATGCTTCCTAAGGCCCACTTGACTTTGCACTCCAGAATGTCTGGCTCTATGTGAGTGTTCACACCATCATGGTTATCTGGTCATTAAGATCTTTTTTGTATAGTTCTTCTATGTATTCTTACTACCTCTTCTTAATATCCTTTGCCTTTTAGGTGCATGCATTTTCTGTCCTTCATTGTGCTCATCTTTGTATGAAATGTTCTCTTGGTATCTCTAGTTTTCTTGAAGAGATCTCTAGCCTTTTCCATTCTATTGTTTTCCTCTATTTCTTTGTGCTGATCACTTAGGAAAGCTTTCTTATCTCTTCATGCTGAGTTAATATTAATGGTGAATAAAGGATGAAAATTAAAATCTAGAATATAAGACATTTTTTGACAGAATTATAGCAAATTACCTTCAGTGTACATGAGTCCTTTTGGTTGGAGCAAATGGTTATATTCAAAAGAGATATGGGGGTGCTGAAGACTGAGTCTGGCTATTGACACATAAAGAAAATTCTGTAAAGGAAGAGTATCATAATGGTAGAGGAGGAACATGGAGGGAGCACTGCAGAGAGAGGGGAAATTCAGTTAAATAACATCCCTCTTCCAATCCTGGCTTCATCCCACTAAATTCTTTAGAGCTGAATCTATGTAGCCTTCAAAATAAAATAAAGAATCCCACTCATTATATTTCATTTTTTTACCAACATTCTATAAAGCATTGAAGACATGAATATAATATCTGATTCAATAATCAAGAGAAGAGGAAGTAATTTTCAACAAAGCCATCCTCCATGGGAAAAGAAACACACTTGAGAGAATATAAGAAGGCTTTCAACTCAGTGGGAAGGGAATGTGAAAGCACTCCATTGAAGCTCATTGTAGCTTGTGCACAGTTTGCCTGCCAAGAAATGCTCATTGGATATAGGGAAATAAATTCCCATTCACTAATAAACATCATCAAATGCAAAGTTCCTTTACAAACTCAAAGTCTATAAATAGCTCATAAGTGGTTTATGCTTAATGTAGTTCCTCCAAATTATATTTTATCACAAGGCTTTTGTAATTATTCTATCCTTTACTTTGACTTCAATTGTTCATAGCAAAATCATTACATTTTTTCATATTTCCTTGGGAGAAACTCATAATTATCCATCCACAGGGATCATGCAGTGTGGGGATATATTTAATTTTGCAGATTTTGTACTTATGGATAAACAAGAAGCAAGATCAATTACTAGTAGTGTTAATCATCAGCATCCAATCCCCCTGTCAGCCAAGGCTCAAGTGTCATCTCTTGACCTAAACATTGACCCAGAAGTCAGGAAAATAGCCCTGGGGTTGTATTTTCCAATAATGTACTGGAGACCTATGACAAGCTCGCAGCCAAGTAGTAAAACACTTCTTAACTCACAGGACCATCAAATAGGATTAAGTGCTTTGAAATCCTTGGATAACAGGTGCTCCAAGGACTGAAGAGCTCACCAGGTCGCCTCTTTCCCTCTGGGTCACTCATCTCCTTGCTCCTCACGTTAGGAGAATATTGATGAGAGGAAAGAGACAAGACGCCCATGGCAGCAAAAAGTGATGTCGGGGAAGCCAGTCAGTTTCTCATATACAGATATTATACTGTGATGCTAAAAATTCTATAATCATCTTTAAAAACATTGATTCATTTTATCATTTGCTGCAATTTTCAAAGTCCTTAGAAAATTCTCATTAAATGATAAAGCTGGGCTTTACAGACACTTATTTGCTTTCACATTAAAATTGCTCCTTATAGCAAGTTACAATTAATAGCAAGTTTTAGGAGGTTCTTTTTGAAAAAAAAAAATGTTTGATGAAGTATAATCATACCATAAGATAACAGTACTTCCAAATAAGGGTTTAATATTACAGAAGATGATCTAAATGTAGCAACTCAATGAGGAAAAAAATCAATCTGGAACTTAGGAAACGGTGCATTACTTAATAGAAGTTCACCGATTTACACAACTCAATTACTTGAAAATCCATAGAAACTTATCTTGAAATAAATCTAACTTTTTTAATTTTAAAAAAGACTATCAAAAACTTTAAAATGAAACATAGTAGTAAAATATTATTTGATTTGGAAAAGTTACTTCAATAATTTTAGAAATCCATGCTTATTTGTTATTTTAAAACAGAGTATGCCTACACTATAGCATATTCATCTTCCCAAGTGTAGGTGTACTGTCTACTAAATCACAGACCTTCAAAGTGTATTTCTTAATCCTTAGAATTATTTCTCAGTGAATTAAGATGCCCTCCCCATTTTTCCATGACAATCTGAAGATGCTCTAAGGCTATATTTCAAAACCTTTGAGTTATAGGATGACTTTGCTGGGCTGTCCACCTCTCCAACCAACTTGAGTTTTGGTGAAATAAAACTCACTTTGTGTGCATGTTAGGTTGCTCAGTTGTGTTTGACTCATTGAGTTCCCATGGATTGTAGCCCACCAGGCTCCTCTGTCCATGAAATTTTCCAGGCAAGAATACTGGAGCATGTTGCCATTTCCTACTCTGGGGATCTTCCCAACCCAGGGATCGAACCCACATCTCTCATGTCTCCTATATTGGCAAGTGGATTCTTTACCACTATGCTACATGGCTTTCATTAAATACTCATTTTCCTCATAAACATCATAACAAAGAAAACAAAAAAGAAAAGACTGTGATACAGTAAAACAATTTTTGCACTGCTAGCTTATCTTTTCTTAAAAAAAAAATCTAAATAATATGGTACAATAAAATAAACATTGCTGTATTTTTTTTAACACTTCAAAAGGCATAGCAAACCTTTGCAAAAAAGAAACAATATATTGACCTTTCCATCTTGTTACAAAATTAACTTGTATTATTTGTGGGTGGGAAAATATGAGGGCAGAAATCACCTTTGAAAAATACTTAAATGTGGAAGTAAATGTCTTTAAATGTTATTCCAACTAATTTACATATCTTTCTCCCAATTTAGCTGAAGGGAAAAGTACATAATTTCAACTGGGCCTTGAAGCACACATATTATGCACAATGGGCAGCAAAAGTAACTGAGAAATTCTGACCCAAAAGGAATAGGAAGGTGGTACAACACAGCCAGAGAGATGGAGAATGCTGTGGCAAACTTCCCAGAGCTGATAACACAAATCTGTGTCCTACTGACATTGCTTCTCTCCAGCTAACACGCGGGTTCTAGGGAGACCCCAGCCTGGGTCATCAAGTCATTAATCCACTCCTAAGGCTGTGAGAAAGAAAGATGAAAGACCAGATTTATTCTGTATCCCCATCAAATCCATGATTACAGTAATAACAATTGAAAACTTTTGGAAATAGAGTTTATGAAACAATCTCTTTCTTCAGTTGCATCAAATGACAGTTAGATAAAAGGAGTGACAAAATTAGTAAGAGATGAAATTCAAACTCAAATATCCTGGATGAGGAGAATACACTAAACTGACTACCATTTCCTGCTGTGCTTTATATTACATGGCCACGTCCAAACACATCAGGCATGAGATAAGGGTTCAATCTCTCCTTCACTATCTGAATTTAAGAAATGCAGTCATGTTGACTCTTTGCATTAGTTTCATGTGGCCTCTGGAACAAATTACCACAAACTTGGTGTCTTAGAAGAAAAAAAAAAAAAAATTCTCTCCTAGATCTGGAGGATGGAAATCCAAAATCATTACCACTGGTATGAAACCAAGATGACATCAAGGCCATATTCAAGGAAAGTATGCCCCTTGCCTCTTCTGGCTTCTAGTGGCTTCCAACATTTTTTTGGCTCATAGCTGTACCACGCTAATCTTCAAGGTAGACTCTTCAAATCTCCTGCTCCGTCTTCACATCACCTTCTCCTCTGTGTCAAGGCTCCCTGTGACTGTATCTTGTAAGTGCTTTTGTGATTGCATTCAGGATACAGTCAATAATCCAGAACCATCTCAAATCTTCCTAATAAGATAACAGTTACAAGTTTCAGGGACTAAGACTTGGTATCTTTGGGACTGATCTCAGGTGGCCTCAGCCTGCAGTGGCTTGAAGCAGGGCTCCAGCTTCTGGCCAGAGATGGAGGCCAGGTCACAGGGATAAAAGAACCGAACTCTAGCAGCTAGACCAGTGGTCAGTGACAAGGCCCTAGCTCTTTGGCTTTACAGAAAAGAATTTCCACAAAGCTAGAAAGTAGTGAAAAAAGTAAAGTGTTTATTAGGAGGGAAAAGGGTCCAGTACATGTTGATAGACACATGGGCAGACTCAGAGAGAGTTGATGAGTTGAGCCCTAATGGCAATTTGAATTACTTTTATGGGGCATTACTTCTGGGTTTCCCTTGGCCATTTTCATTTGCCTGGTTCTGAGTCCATATTTGGTATATCAGGAGCTGCCCATCTGTGCGTACTCATCTCTTAGCCAAGATGGGTTTTAGTGAAGAGGCTTATGGGTAGTTGACATCATTTACTATGAGACAACACCCTGTGCCTTTTTGACCTCCAAGGAGCCTTTCTGTGCATGTGTAGTCCATCGGGAGGTCAACTTGACTTCAAGAATGAGGACTATATCATCTTTTATCTGCACAGGGCCTGCTGCTGCTGCTAAGTCACTTCAGTTGTGTCCAACTCTGTGCGACCCCATAGATGGCAGCCCACCAGGCTGCCCCATCCTTGGGATTCTCTAGGCAAGAATACTGAAGTGGGTTGCCATTTCCTTCTCCCTAGCCCCTGCATTTATGGAGTTTCTGCTATTATCAAGTTTCTGTCCACAGGGAACAAACTCTGGCTTCTTAGCCTGGAGCCCATCCATCTCCTGCCTCAGGACAATTATCAGACTAGTATACTACCCAATTATAAATGCAATGTCACCTGTATGAGCAGCAACACATATGGCTGAAAGACAAAGTATAAAGGAATTTTGTCAAGTAAGAAAGCTTAAGGATCTCTTATAAAGTCAATGCCCCTTCAGCAGTTTGTCCTATGGCTTTCAAATTTGTATTTGTACCTCCTACAACTAGACATATAGCAAATTATCATACCTGATGCTCATTTAGTGACCAGATAAGCTAACAATAGATGTTGTTTTCATAATTCTATGTAAGTAAAGAGTGAGACCTCCAGGTAAAATTGTGACATAAAAACCAGGTCATTTACTGCCATTTGTGGCAACATGGATGAAACTTGAGGGCTTTATGCTAAGTGAAATAAGTCAGGCAGAGAGGCAGAGAATGACAAATACTATATGATTCACTTATATGTGAAATATAAGGGAAAAAAGCTCTTAGATACACAGAACAGAAGAGATTGATGATTGCTAGAGGCAGGGAGTCCAAGGTGAGCTAAACTGGTGAAGTTACAAACTTCCTGTTATAAAAATAAATAAGTCCTGGGCCTTCCCAGGTGGCTCAGTGGTGAAGAATCTTCCTGCCAACATAGGAGGTACAAGAGATGCCAGTTTGATCCATGGGTTGGGAAGATCCCCTAGAGGAGGAAATGGCAACCTATTCTTGCCTGGAGAATCCCATGGACAGAGGAGCCTGGTAGGCTACAGTCCAGAGGGTCACAGTCAACAATACTGTATTACACAGTTAAAAGTTGCTAGGAGAGTAGATCTTAAAAATTCTCATTACTAGAAAAAGAATTATGTAACTACATATGATAATGGATGTTAATTAGACTTACAGTGGTGATAATTTCACAATATATACAAACATTGAATCATTGGGCTGAAGCATTTTTGTATGTCAATTATATTTCAATTTTTTTATATTGTAATAAAAAGATCAACAATAAACACATCAACATATCTGGCTAAAAAAGTTTTTAAAAGCTCATGTATTATATGACTTTTTACTCTGTCCACAGGTTACAGGGACAGTGGCCTTGTTAGTATAATAATGTTGGCATTTAAATATAGTGGCCACATGGTAAAAGGAAAAAAAAAGAAACTTAAGATCTTGGCAGATAGGGAATTGGGATATATTAAGTTTAGACTCTGAGTATAACTCATCCTTGGTGAAGCAGCAATCTAGAAAAGAATTGGCCAATAGCACAGCAGTATAATGACAAAACTAGATCTTAATAATTCTAACCAGAGGCATATACCTTAAATGACCTTGGGATTTAAATTTATATAAATAGTGTAGAATGGGAATTCCCATACATGTTACTCAGCCTTCTGAGATATATGAGAAAAACAAAACAAGCTTATGCCATAGAAATACATCCTCTGGATGACCACACATATACACAAAACCCAGCTGAAGATAAGCAAGGTAAAATAGAAAAGCAATAGGAAACTCTCAACAATGAATAATAGTTATCAGATGCAATGGACAGTAGAATTAGACTCTAGGAATTATAGAAAATAGAACAGTATGATATATATTGTACAGAGCAAAAAATCTTTAAAGTGGTTAAAGCATAAATATCTCAAGCTTTATATAAAAGAACAAACATATTTGAAAGGAACTGTTCTGTTTATCAAAAGTTAAAATATGAAGTTATGTTAATAAAAAATTTTGGTTAATTGATTAAACAGTCTATTAGAAGGAACTAAAGTAAAAGTTAGTTAACTGGAAAATAAATCTGAAAAAATTATCTGGAATGAACAAAGACAGCAAAAGAAATTTTAAGAAAGAGAACAATGAAGTTAATCATCATAGCAAATAGAGGAAACTCAATTATTATTTAGATGGAAATGTACAACTTTAAATAAAAATATTGAAAAAGAAATACATAAAGGAAAAAAGGCTGAACATTAATGACTTGTGTTCACAGCTTGAAAGTTTTTTTAAAAATATAAATCAAAGAAAATTAAGGAAATAAAAAATTATAAAATATAAACAAACATTAAAGAAATATTTTTTAAAAATAGAGAATTTAACAAACCCAATGGCTAGTTCTCTGAGGGAAAATCTGTATTGTCAACTACAAATTGGCAATTGCTAAGATGGTTGCTGATGACTAAACAACAAGGGCATTTGCCATTTGCCCCTGTGGACACTAAACCTTGCACTGACCTTGCTATTGACCTTCAACACCCCCTGAGGGAGTTCAGCATAGAGTAAGGCACTCTGTGCTCCAGGCAATCTGGTGGGACAGGTATTTAGATAGATGCTTTAGGAACAGATTTTCTGATCTCAATCCTTCAGTTCAGTTCAGTTCAGTTCAGTCGCTCAGTCGTGTCTGACTCTTTGTGACCCCATGAATCGCAGCACGCCAGGCCTCCCTGTCCATCACCAGCTTCCGGAGTTCACTCAAACTCATCTCCTCATATCTAGAAATGCACTAAATCCCTTCATGGTGACATCAGGTCCTGGTGACTAGCAACAAACTTTTTGTAAAATGAATGTTTAATGGTATTGAACTCCACCTTCACCAAAACCTTATATATTGACTTTCCCCACTGCTGCTTTGGAGCAGTCTCTCAGAGCTATCTGAGGTGCTTCCTCCTGGGCTGCAGTCCTCATTTTGCCCCCAAATAAAACTTAATTCACAGCTCTCAAGTTGTACATCTTTTTTTTAGTCCACAGTATCTACATGGACCAAGGAATTTGCAATCCATACCAATAAAAATAAATTAGAATTTGAAATAGATGAGAAAATCAAATCAATGAGAAAATGAAGAAAGCATATTTACAGACAATCAATAAAAAAATTAAAAAAGAGTTCTACAGCAGCCAAATAAAGTATACACTTGACTTTAAGAAAGGGAAAAAGCAAACTTGTTTGAGCTTCTTTTATAATTTAAAAAGAGAGACTCAAATGCTGAGATCAGTCAGAGATACAGAAATAAAAGGCTAGAGGAGTCACAACTGGATCCAAGAACCTAGAAATCAAGGGCGACCTTTGTCAGAATATCACTGAAAGTAAAATCAGTTTGCAAACCATGGAGAAACAAATGTGAAGAGAAGAAACGGTGACTGGTGATGGAGTAATGACTTTTTTAATATAAATTTATTTATCTTAATTGGAGGCTGATTACTTTACAATATTGTATTGGTTAATATCACAGATGATCCAGTGAGAAGAGAGATGAAGTTGGATGCCTGTTCAGAGTAGGTTGCTTTATTAATTTCTTCACTTGATTGTTTCATTGTGGCTGAACTGTGAACTTGTTATTATGCTGAGAAGTAGCCACATGAGAGAGAAAATTTCTTCGAGAGAGAGAGAATATAAACAATAGAGCGATACTCCGAAGAAAAAAATCAGTTGCCCCAATGTAAAGTTTAGCTTTGAGCAAAAGAGGAATGCCTTAATTTTTAACTTAATGTGTATAGGAGGACAGTTGGCATGCATGAAGTTGAGGTTATTCCATAATATAAAAGAGCAAAGCAAGAGGTAGGGACTCTAATATTAGGTTGAAGAACCTAAGCCACCCCATTTTGTTAAAGAAGACTCCATTTTAGAGTTCTGAGGAAAGAGTCTTTGGAAATCCCCTGACCTCACCCCACCACCTGCGAGCCAATTAGATCCCAGATCAGGATCTCCTGACTTTACGTTCAGGACTTATGACCTGCCCAGGAAATTCGAATTAAGCCCGGGAAACGGGAACTAATCAGAACCCATGGCCAGCCCGGGAAGTGAAAACCAATCAGAACCCAACACCTAACCCTTCCACAGAACGTAACCAATTAGACGTCTCCCAACCCGGAAACTCCCGTTTTTCGAATTTTTCGCGCGAGAATACCCTATATAAGCAATGCAACCCAGAGTTCGGGGCCCGTCTCCTTAGCAGCTGCGTCAGTAATCGTGGGAGCCCCAGCTCGAGCTTGGTAATAAAAACTCTCTTGCTTTTGCATCGGATATCGGCTCCCTGGTGGTCATTGGGAGATTTCGCGACTTGGGCATAACAAGGTGAAAGAGAAATGATTTAGGTGTGGATGTCTAAGTGAATGTCAGCCTACAACTATATTTTATTCATGCAAAAACTATATTATACAAAGCTAAATTAAACATAGGCCATCATGCCCTTAAGGAGCTCACCCTCTACCAGGAAATGTGAGACCTGTCTATGTATAATGAAGATAACTAGTATGCTATCCATCCCTCTTTTCTCAATATATACATATTAGTTTGTTCTTTCTCCTTTAATTTTATAAGATTATGTAGCATTTCTGGTCCTCTTTCTCCCCAGTTCTCTAAAGGAATAGCATGAAACAACCTGAAAAATCTGAAGGAAAAAAAAGGGATATTTACCAAAGTACCAAAATTAAACTCAGGCTCCCTTCCACAGCTCAGCAATGTGGTTTCTATAGCAGCTTATCAAATGCTGTGAAATAATTTGGCCTAAATGAATGAAAGAGACTAGGAAAAGGATAAATCATTAAAAGTATTTTATTTCTTCCCCTCCCATACCAAACACATTTCGTCTTCAGCAAAAGTATTGCCCCCAGTCCCTAATGTGAAACTGACTTTTGTCACACAGCCAAAAAATTTTAAAGATGGACATAATCAATCTATGGACCAGTTCTCAAAATCCTGTCTTTCAAAATATAATCCTAGAAGTTGTGTTCTAGGAAGGTGAAAGTTTCAAGTGTGTATTCTTCAATTTCATTGAAAGCCATTTTAATGCTGATTTCACCTTTTAGATTTATTTGAAAATATTCTACCAAACAAATGAAGATTGTCAACATTTATTTTAAATATAATTTAGATCAGCCTTTGGTTTTCAGCAATAAATGTAGAGACTAATGTACTTATTAATAGTCATGATGCAAATAATATGCATTTTTCCAAGACAGCAATGTCTTTCTAGGCATGCTGCTAAAGGAAGCAAATTTATCACATATTATATGTCTTTTATCTTAATTTCTAAAGATTAAAATCAATTTGCCCAAATTCCAAATAAATTCTAACATATTGAAAGCTAATTACAACTTTCTTTGCTATATTTAATTATGTTTTCTCCTAAAGAATAAGCATCATTCATCAATTAACTTCATTTTATGGTTGGCACATTACATAGAATCACTGAAGCAGAGTGAAATGTTTAAAGGGGTGTTGGGGGAAACCCCAGAGCACACAGTTCTCAGCCATGCCAAGTCATTTGCTCTGTTCTACTTTTAACAATCTCTTTAACATTTCATTAATATTCTTATTTTTAAGCACCATAAGAAATACAGAGTGCATGTCTGAAACACTGTTTCTTGACTATGCAGTAACAAAATGTATAAATTCATTTGGCTGCTCAGAGTGACAACTTGAATTTCCTTAATATATAGTTACTTTCTCTGAAATTAAACAATTAATAAGCCAGCAGCTATGTGAATCATAAATTATTCATACTTGCTCTACCAATGAACATTAATCAATTATAAAGAGATACGGAAATTAAGACCATGAGAAAAAGTCAACCATGCCCTTTTAAAATTGAGACTCTGCTAACCTAGTCTCTTTAAACATATTTGATTTGTGTAATAACATCAGTATGCACAGCTAGGCTTGCTACTCAAGTTTCCAACAAAATAACCAATTTATGAGTATACATATGCTGTCAACCAGTAACAAGAAATACTCATCACAATTCTGTAGTCTTTGACTAAAAGGGCTTATTAGAGTTCTTTCAAATAATTGTACCTCATCAAATATTTAGTATTAACTCTCCTGGCTTCACAAAGAACTTGAAGCACACTGAAAAATATCTTTAGATTTCTTTCAGTTTGCATACCAATAGCTTTTTACCAATAAATACAAAATTATACTGATCACAAAAGCAAAGCATCCGCTTGGACAGTGGTCCCAACCAGTCAGATACAGTGCTCTGCATCACTAATGAACCCAGCTTCAGCAACAAACTCACAACTTGCAATCATCTAATGAGAAGTTTCAACATGCTTATCCCCAGCACATAAAATTTATAGGTTTTGTAATTACCCATTTTGATTAATTTATTTAAAATCAGTCAAGGAAAGAGGTATAGTTCCTAGTCTGCATTTTTATCCAGAGTAAGGCAATAAAATAATAAGAGTATATGGATGGTAAATAGGAATTTAAATGGGGAGATGGAATTAATCAGAGTAAGAAAATTAGAATAGCCACTTGCTTATAGCTATCAATCAAATGTTAGTGTCAAGCACTACCGTGAAATAGACTTGAAACTGTTCCTCCACTGATGCTCTTCAGAAATAATGTGCTTGTGTCTCAAAAAGAACAGGGAAGTGCTACTGACAGGTATCACTGGATGCATTATCTCACTGTTCTTTAAAAGCTTGAAGAAATGGGGAAGCTGTGTTTATAATAGGGGAAGTTAAGAATATCTGAGTTTTAGGTACAAGTATTTTTTTTTTTAATTTTCTGTGCCCTTGAGCATTAGTAGAGATGGCATCTTTTGCTGACCTAATGTGACAAGACATCCACAGAAGTATTGCAAAATTCCTCAGTAGTGATGTAGAACTTTCTGCTATTTTGTGCCAGGGAGGAGCAGAACCAGGACAGCATTACTGCCACTCAGAAAACACCACGTGTCAGATTCATGATCTCCGAAGATGTAGCTTTGGGACCAGGGACCCAAAGCTCTTGATCATTCAAGAGCTTTTGTGTAGCAGAGGTTTATTAAAGTGAAAAAGGACGGAGAACGCTTCTGACATAGACATCAGAAGGGGATGAAGAGTGCCCCCCTCACTAGTCTAAGCAAGGGAGTTATATACTTTTTAAAATTAGTTATTACAATAAATCAAAAGAATATCTCAAGGTTGTAAAGATTTTACTAGACTCACTCCCATAATTTACATTTTAAGATAACAGGATTAGCCAGAAGGTTTTCAGGAAGGAGAAACTGTCCTCAGGCAGGATACACTGTTGATATATAATCCTTCAGTTCAGTTCAGTTCAGTTCAGTTCAGTTCAGTCGCTCAGTCGTGTCCGACTCTTTGCAACCCCATGAATCGCAGCACGCCAGGCCTCCCTGTCCATCACCATCTCCCAGAGTTCACTCAGACTCACGTCCATCGAGTCAGTGATGCCATCCAGCCATCTCATCCTCAGTCGTCCCCTTCTCCTCCTGCCCCCAATCTCACCCAGCATCAGTCTTTTCCAATGAGTCAACTCTTGGCATGAGGTGGCCAAAGTACTGGAGCTTCAGCTTTAGCATCATTCCTTCCAAAGAAATCCCAGGGCTGATCTCCTTCAGAATGGACCGGTTGGATCTCCTTGCAGTCCAAGGGACTCTCAAGAGTCTTCTCCAACACCACAGTTCAAAAGCATCAATTCTTCAGCACTCAGCCTTCTTCACAGTCCAACTCTCACATCCATACATGACCACAGGAAAAACCATAGCCTTGACTAGACGGACCTTAGTCGGCAAAGTAATGTCTCTGCTTTCGAATATACTATCTAGGTTGGTCATAACTTTTCTTCCAAGGAGTAAGCATCTTTTAATTTCATGGCTGCAGTCACCATCTGCAGTGATTTTGGAGCCCCCAAAAATAAAGTCTGACACTGTTTCCACTGTTTCCCCATCTATTTCCCATGAAGTGATGGGACCAGATGCCATGATCGTTTTCTGAATGTTGAGCTTTAAGCCAACTTTTTCACTCTCCTCTTTCACTTTCATCAAGAAGCTTTTTAG
Source organism: Capra hircus (assembly GCF_001704415.2). Classification (NCBI taxonomy): domain Eukaryota; kingdom Metazoa; phylum Chordata; class Mammalia; order Artiodactyla; family Bovidae; genus Capra; species Capra hircus. The sequence continues at coordinate 41,757,201 of NC_030821.1, forward strand.
CTCCTCTTCACTTTCTGCCATAACGGTGGTGTCATCTGCATATCTGAGGTTATTGATATTTCTCCCAGCAATCTTGATTCCAGCTTGTGTTTCTTCCAGTCCAGCGTTTCTCATGATGTACTCTGCATATAGTACAGAGTTTAAACTGAGTTGTTTGTTGTGTAATCATCAGTTCCTGGCTTAAAGAAAAAAAATGTTTTATGTGACTAAAGCTAAGGAACATAGGAGGAAAAAAAAGTTTGTCCTTTCCTCCTCCTTGAGAACCCCAGATCCCTTTCTCCTCCTCGGGGACCCCAGACTTCTTATCAACCAGCCTAGAAATTGACTCTCTTACCAGCGGTTCTCATTCAGGGTCAGGATGCTGCAAAACTCTGAAAACCCAGATGCTAAGCTTGAAAAATGTGTTAGAACCATCTGACAAATCAACCTACAGATATATATAGGGTTCATAATATACACCAGCACTATGTTAAGTACTGTGAGAAATATAGTAATATGTCAGGTGCAATTACTATAATGTAAAGGAGCACATGCTCTAATGAGTTAATTTCTATTAATACCAAATAATAGCATGCTACAAAAGTGAGGGGCTTCCCACTTGTCCCTACTGGTTAAAAATTGGCCTGCCAATGCAAGAGATATAAGAGACATGGGTTCAATCCTTGGGTCATGAAGATCCCCTGGAGAAAGAAATACAACCCACTCCAGTATTCTTGCCTGGAAAATTCTATGGACAGAGGAGCCTAGCAGGCTACAGTCCATAGGTTACAAAGAATTGGACATGACTGAGGTGACTTAGCACTATAAAAGTAGAAGTTATACAAAAATAAGAGATTCTGTAGATAAAGGGACTGCTAAAGCACAGATAAGATGAAACTCTTCAGTGACCACCAACATGGTTGCTTTGTTAGAAATTCAGAGACCCAGACTCTACTCTAAACCTATTGCACCAGAATCTGCATTTTAGCAGATGCCCAGATCTTGCGATTTATATGCACATTCAAATTTGAGAAGCCCATCTTAGATATTTCGTAAGAATGATAGTACTTCAGTTCGTTGTAAACTAGTGAGTTGACCAAGCACCAAGAAGAAAAAACAGGCAAGGAGGCTTCAGGCAAATGGTCAAAGGAGAAAAAAGCTTAGCATGAGAGATCTGAGGCATGTTCCCAGAAGAATTTACCTAACCAACTTAGCTCTACCTGACTGATGCCTACTGAGTCTCTCAGTTGTGTCTGACTCTTTGCGACCTCAGGAATTGTAGCCCACCAGCCTTCTCTGTCCATGAGGTTTTCCAAGCAAGAATACTGGAGTGGGTTGCCATGCCTTCCTCTAGGGGATTTTGCAGCCTAGGCATTGAACTCAAGTCTCCTTTGTCTTCTGTTTTAGCAGGCAAATTCTTTACCACTGAGTCATCTGGGCCCCATTATTTAAGGTACTATGTTAAATATATTTCAGTCACTGTCCTAAGTGATATAAGAAAAATAAAAATACGGACACAGTCCTTACCCTCTAGTACCTCTACAGTATAGTTGGAGAGATTGACAAAACTGCCATTAATAAAACATTCACACAAATACATATAAAATAATAACTTCAGTAATTACAAATAAAAGGAAATTATATGAGGCATATAACAGAAGGATTCTATTTAGTTAAAGAAGTCAGGAAGTCTTCTCTAAGGAAGTGTGAAACTGAAATGTAAGGAGGAGTTCAGTTCAGTTCAGTTCAGTCGCTCAGTCGTGTCCGACTCTTTGCCACCCCATGAATTGCAGCACGCCAGGCCTCCCTGTCCATCACCAACTCCTGGAGTTCACTCAGACTTACTTCCATCGAGTCCGTGATGCCATCCAGCCATCTCATCCTCTGTCATCCCCTTCTCCTCCTGCCCCAATCCCTCCCAGCATCAGAGTCTTTTCCAATGAGTCAACTATTTGCATGAGGTGGTAGTCCATCCTAAAGGAAATCAACCCTGAATATTCATTCTGGAAGAACTGATGCTGAAGCTAAAGTTCCAATGCTTTGGCCACCTGATGGGAAGAGCTGATTCACTGGAAAAGACCCTGATGCTGGGAAAGACTCAGGGAAGGAGGAGAAGTGGATGACAGAGAATGAAACGGTTGGATATCATCACAGGCTCAAAGGACATGAGTTTGAGCAAACTGTTTGCTCAAAGAGTCAGACACAACTGAGTGACTGAACAAAAACAACAGCAAAACTTCAACTACTGAAAAGGGAAGGGATAAACCAGTTTAGCTCAGGGAGGAGACTTTAGTCAGAGTGTCAGGGGATGAGTCTTGACATAGAATGAGTTTACGTCAGAAGTGGCCCGAAAGTTAGGTTGAGGGAACCACTGACAGTGTTTATGAAGACCGGTGCTTTTACAATAAACGTGATTCTCTGTTCAAACTTCACCCTGCAGAACTGAAGACCTCATTCCCTCAACTGCCTTGAGCATCAGTTGCTGGTGCCTCAAAGTTGAGGACTTCCTTGAGAGCTGTCCTCAAGCAAAGAGAGCTGCTTTACTCATGTCTACATCCTCTTCTTGGTGGCAGTTCACATCCAGTATCTGATGTGATACAGGGAACAAAGAACTAGCCTCATGACCTTAATCAGGAACATCTCTGAAGGGCTGGCCCAGTGTCAGAGTTCCCCATGGAGGGGGATGAGTTATCTGGCACAAATGTACCTCACATTCATCTCTCCCCCTACTTTTTCCCTGCTTTTCTTTCCTCATTCCTTCATAAGTGTTGTTCCCAAGAGAGCTGCCCCATAAACTTCCTACACATAATTCTCTATATCAATGTTTGTTTTTAAAAAAACGTGATCTAATACCACTTTCCTCAAAAATGGTCATCATTCCTCAAAAAAAAAAAAGGATAACTAGTTCATCTATGTAATTTGATTCTGTTATTGTCCTTTGGTTATTTTTTCATTATGCTTTAAGTTTCCAAAAGTATTTAAAATCTACACTATTTAATGACAGGAAACATATTTTATTCTTTACAAAACATGCACTAAGACTTGGGTGCATAAATATTTAACTCTCATTTTTATGAATTTAAAAATCTCTTTTTAAAGATTTTTTAATGTGGACCATTTTTAAGTCTTTAATGCATTTGTTATAATATCTGCTTCTCTTTTGTGTTTTATTTTGGTTTTTTGGCCCTAAGACATGTGGGATTGGCAACCCACATTCTTGCTTGGAGAATCCCATGGACAGAGGAGCCTGGCAGGCTACAGTCCATGGGGTTGCAAAGAGTTGGACATGACTGAAGCAACATAGCACACACACACATCTCCATGATTAAGGATGGAACCCACAATCTCTGCTTTGGAAGGCAAAGTCTTAACCACTGGACAAAATCATTTGTGTGAAGTTATTTTATGCTCAAATTTCTGTCGGATGCATATGACAAGCAAATGAATTATTTTATTTTTTCTTTGTTTATTAAATTTATTTTTAATTGGAGGATAACTGCTTTACAATATTGTGCTGGTTTCTGTCATACATCAATATGAATCAGCCATGGACATACATATGTCCCTCCTCTTGAACCTCCCTCCCACGTCCTACCCCATCCCACCCCTCTAGGTTGAGACAGAGCACCAGGTTTGAGCTTGCTGTGTCATACAGCAAATTCCCACTGACTATCTATTTTACGTATGGTGATGTACATGTTCCAATGCTACCCTCTCAATTTGTTCCACCCACTCCTTCCCCCGTTGTGTCCACGAATCTGTCCTCTGTGTCTGTGTCTCCACTGCTGCCCTGAAAATAGGTTCATCATCAGTACCATCTTTCTAGATTCCACATATACACATTAATAAGTGATATTTGTTTTTTTGACTTACTTCACTCTGTAGAATAGGCTCTAGGTTCATCCACCTCATTAGAACTGACTCAGATGTATTCCTTTCCATGGCTGAGTAACAGTCCATTGTATATATGTACCACAGCTTCTTTATCCAGTCATCTGTCGATGGACATCTAGGTTGCTTCCATGTCATAGCTATTGTAAACAGTGCTGTCATTACATTGGGATTCATGTATCTTTCTCAATTATGGTTTCCTCAGGGTCTATGCCCAGTAATGGGATTGTGGGATCTTATGGCAGTTTTAGTCCTTGTTTTTCAAGGAATCTCCATATGGTTCTCCATAGTGGCTATATCAATTTACAGTTCCACCAAAAATGTAAGAGGGCTCCCTTTTCTCCATACCTTCTCCAGTATTTATTTCCAAGCTGATTTTAACCCTGTGTATTACTCACATCAACTAGCTCATGCATCTCTGTTACAGGACATGAGTTAACTTCATGAAAAAAGGAGCAACAGTTAAATAAGTGTTTTTATTTAATCCTCCAGGTAACTTCCAGGTAAGAGCCTCTATTACAACAGGAAGTTAAGCACCGCAGAAGCATCTGTTTTGAAAAATACAGATTCCAAGGTTCATCCTAGATTTTCTGAATTATAATCTCTATGGGTTTTCATTGCTTCTCCAATTGAAATGTGTGTTAATTTGTAACAAGCTCCTGAGTGATGCTGATGGTCAGTGGCCCATACTACTAGGAAGAAATTTTATTTATTTTTGTTTTTATTACAAAGCTCAGGAGACTCTGAGGTCTGGTTCCTCAGGTTCCTTTTTCAGGTTATGCTTGGGCTGTATTCCCAAAGATTCTGCTTCAATTAGTCCAAGATGGAGTTTGGTACTGACTGACCTTTTCTTCTAAAATGCAGCCAAGATGAGGACCACAGCTATAGGTTTTCCTCAAAACTCCATGAAGTGACAGAAGCAAGACTACATTTGGGTCTCAATTCAACATCCATGCATTTTCCAAAACCCTACCCTATGTCCCTGGAGACTAAATAGAATTTCTGAATTTCGTCCATTTACACTGAGATTGGGTTAAACTCTGGTAAGTATCTGATTTATATAACAACCACCATTACATAGGTTTCTAAAAATTGCATAGTAAAGAATAGATACATTATCAGAAAATGAAAGTGGGCAAATAAGATTTAATTCCTCCCAGAATTCATTAATAATCTCCTTGAATCTTTAATATATTCATCCCCTAGAGATTCTGGAAGGTAGTTCTATGTATTCTCTGAGCAACCATTTCATTATCTGGAAACGAAACCTTTCCAACTTCCCTCTATGTTTGGAAAAAATACATGCCTCTATACTCCCCAATTCCCTTGCAAAATTCTAAAAAGAGTATTAGCAAACTAACTTTCTTTTTGCTTACATTTTCACCTTTTTTTTTTTTGCTGGCAATGCACAAATATTTTTCCATAAAATTATAGTCACCTATCATGATGAGTGAAAAATACAGGCATAGTTAGGCACATGTGCAGACCATCAGTTTTCAACATAACACAGCAGGCGGTAAAGCGCAAATATTTCAGCAGAGGTCTCACCACTAGATGCCGCTGATGTGTCTGGAGGCCTAGGAAGTGGATTCTACAGAACTATAAAGGCTTGCATCTTGGAAAATAAAATGCTGTTACTATGGTGACCAGCTGAGATTATGGATAATGAGAGTACCATGTTTTCCACTCTCTAAGGAGCTATTGTTCTCCACATATTGCTCTATGCTGAACATTACTGACCTTCAAAATGTATCAAAATCATCAGTACTTTCCCTTTGTAGAAAAAAGAATATTTCATTCAGTACTTTTGTGTGAGTGAGAAACTGAGCACCTCAGCTATTCACATGCACACACAGATACACACACACAATATGGAAGGGAATCAATATGCCCTTCTCTCACAGAGGAGTTATCAATGGTCTTCACAGGACATGACACCATAGTTTCTACACTTTATGTGTTTCCAAATTCTTTAGAAATTTCCTCTACCTTTGTAGATGGAAATTAAAGCAGTAGCTCTTTATCATTTGCAATAGCATTAAGTATCTAGAATAGAAATATCTAGCCAGAAATAATTGTAGACAGGAACACATTGCTGGCGCGCATAAGAAATTTCTAGTTTAGTTATAGAAAATCTTGAAATAGACAGTTTTCTTGTTCTTCCAAAGCTAGCAGTGAATAGGGAAACAGTCACAGGGAAACAGAAATCTTGTCCATAAAACAGGATGAAACAGGTATTAAAAAATGTTAAAAGGATAAATGATATTTATTGCTTATTAACAGGCTGTTGATTATTGATGTTGTTGTTTAGTCACCAAATCATGTCCAATTCTTTTGCAACACCAGGGATGAGGATCTTCCAGGCAAGACTACTTGGAGTGCATTGCCATCTCCTTTCTCCAGGGGATCTTCCTGCCCAGGGATTGAACCTGCATCTCCTGTATTACAGGCAGATTCTGTACCAGTGAGCCACTAGGGAAACCCAAATCTATACTATTTCTAACTCCAATAGAAATTCTGTAAAAGTAAGGTTTATATTTATATATCAGAAAATTAAACTAAGGGAAATATTCAATAGATATTCTGATGGTCAATAGAAATATCTTACTAAAAAAAAATTCCTAAAAAACAATTACTTGAAATTGTATACCTCAAAGAAATAAAAATTAATAAATATATCTCAAAATACAAGCAAGAAAAGAATTAATGATTAAGTTTTTCATGTCAAAAGGCTTTATTTAATAACTAAAGAGTATGAAGAGTAACAAATATGTCACTTTTTCATAATACATGATGGGTTCCCATTATTTCAGAAAAATCCACACAGTTATTTCTTTCAAAAACTATCATCAAGCTGCTTAAACCAAAAGTAAATTTAATATACAATCTTCTTGGGCCTAGTCTCCAATGCATTAAATGATTCATAGAAATTATAACTTGGTATGTAGTTCTTAACAGTAGTTTCACCTTTTAAAAACAAATAGAAATGGAACTGATAAAACATACCTGGAAATAAATGTCAAGAGACATTGTTAGAATCTTAGTAAGGTACTTGATTCACATTTTCCCCAAATATAGGAAATTCTGAATGTACAAGCATATGTCCACTCATATGCAGCTGTCACCTCTTTGAAAATATAATAGAAACAGTTAAAGGACTAAAAACAAGGGTGTGATATATCCTACAATGTATTTAGCTCTTTGTATAAATTCCCCAAAGCTTACCTAAAAAAGCACCACGAAGCATTTGACTTAAATATAAGTCAGAATAGAAATATATTATCTCACAGTTTTAAGGACTAGGGGCCTCCCAGATGACTCAGTGGGTCCCACTCCAATGTATCCTGATTTTAACAGATTATGTCTGCAACAAACCTACTCCCACATACGAGCACATTCTGCGGTACTGGTGGTGTGGACTTCAACATATCTTTTTGGGAGGAGGAGACACAATTCAACCCACAATACTCTCACAATAGAAAGTACTGGTATAACATAGCATTCAGTTCAGTTCAGTTCAGTCGCTCAGTCGTGTCCAACTCTTTGGATCTTATAAATTACTGCCATTTCCTTCTCTTCATTGGCAATCGCTTTTTACTTTTCCTTTAAAGCATATGTTATTTTTTTAAAGATATTTTTATGTGGGTCATTTTTTTTAAGTCTTTACTGAATTTGTTATGATGTTGTTTCTCTGTTATTTCTTGGTTTTTTGGCCACAAGGTATGTAGAACCTTAGCCCCCTGATCAGGGATCAAACTCATACTCTCTGCATTGGAAAGGGAAGTCTTAACTACTGGACAACCAGGGAAATCGCACAGTGCTTTTTAGATCATAAGACTTACTATTAGATTTATGATCCTACAGTCAAGCATTAAAAATGGATTCCAATGACCAAAAAGCAGGATGGACTAGAGATCCAAAGAATACAAAGGATGGACTACAGTCTCTTCTGACAATCTCCTGTAATCAGACAGAAATGCATTAAATCATACACTCTTTAAAAACATGTTGGCAGTGTTTCCAGTTGTCATGGGCAAATAGCAATTACCCTATACAGATGGACATGAATGACATCAACAATTATCTTGAGGAAATTCTTAATTCTAATAGCAATAATTATAACTTCATATTTTACTAAGAAATATCATTTTCCCCCAATGTTTCAAATAGTTTTTAAGACTATTGCTTCATGAGTGTGCAGATAGCCATAAACATCTTGCATAATTCAATCTGTCCAACCAAGACATTCTAGTTATATTTAAGCAATGTAACTTTTTCCTCAAAACTTTCATCATGAATCCCCATTAGATTTTCTATAACACTGTACCAAAAGGGGAAACACAAATAACTTCCAGCCTATCATAAAATTAAAAATGTGCTCATTGATCCATTGGTCCTTTCATTCTCATCCATGAGGATCTTCCAAATTCCAGGCATTGTGATAGGCCCTGAATGTAAACAGTCTCCAAGCCTGGCAATGAAGCTAGGCTATGGTGGTACATATGCTAAGTCCTAACTAGACCATCAAGCCTCCCATATATTTATTGAATATACAGTGAGTCCTTTGTATTAGAATTTAGAGAAGAATGCAAAGGACATTGCAAAATACATATTTTGCAAATTACATTTTGATTAGGTTTCCCAACAGTGATGGTAATGTAATTTTCTTTTGGATTTCAAGGGAAGCTTTGGATTGCTTTTGCAAGTATTCATTTGAAGAAACAAATATGCAGTCATATTTCCAACAGCTTAATGGCAATCACCTGTATGTCCTGCCAATACCACAAATTAAACAACTGAATGCATCATCTTCATTCTGTGACTATACTTATATTTGCTGCTGATTTTTCTTGTTAACATCATCAATTTTCCATCACCCAGGCTCAAAAATCAATTTTTTTCTTTTTTTATAAAAAAAGTTCCCTTTATGAGGCCTCTCATTCACTTTCTCATTTTGATGCCACAATATTTTTCTGTCTACTCCCTCTTTATTTTCACAGACACCACACTCGTTACCTCTTTTGAAACAATAGCTTTCCAAATTATCTTTCGACTTGCTTTTCTAGCATATTTATCTCACTGAAGCACAAATTTGATCATGATGTTCACTTAAATATAAAATCTGTTATTTCTTCCATTGGTCCATAGAATAAAGGCCAAAAGCCTCTGTGAAACATTTGATATTTTCCACAATTGGTCTCCTATTTCTTTCCTATTTCCTACCTCCCTATTGTTCTCGCACCCAGAACACTAGTTTCAAGCCAAAATAATTGCTGTTAATCTGAACATTCTCAATTCAGGACATTATTAGTTGCTCAGGGAGAATGCCTTTATATCATATGTACTTTTTAAAATTCAATCATAACAAATACTCTATTTAACTATATAAATGAGAGACTGAGCTTATTTACTGTAGTCAAATGGTAGACATTCAAATCCTTCAAAACCTATTCAGTTCAGTTCAGTTCAGTCGCTCAGTCGTGTCCGACTCTGCAACCCCATGAACCGCAGCACTCCAGACCTCCCTGTCCATCATCAACTCCCAGAGATTACCCAAACTCATGTCCATTGAGTCAATGATGCCATCTAACTATCTCATCCTCTGTCATCCCCTTCTCCTCCTGCCTTCAATCTTTCCCAGCATCAGGGTCTTTTCAAATGAGTCAGCTCTTCTCATCAGGTGGCCAAAGTATTGGAGTTTCAGCTTCAGTATCTTTCTTTCCAAAGAACACCCAGGACTGATCTCCTTTAGGATGGACTAGTTGAACTTGGTTAAATACCTCCAAGACATCCCATAAATATAATATTTTTTAAAATCTGCAAATTGATGATTATATGCAAATTTTGTTTCCATTATTAATAGGGAAAAAGCATAAACGTGGAATTCATTATTTAAAAACTAATATGTTCTTCTTTATATAATGTAAATTATTCAAATCTGTAATCACTTTATTCTGAAGTATTCCATAACAAAATTCTTCAAAAAAGTAAACCACAATTTGTTAACAATTTTGTTTCCAATTATTATTTTGCTCATATAACTGTTTACTAGTTGATATATATTCATATTTAGCATGTTTAATATGATCACAAGAGATATGAATACTTAGTGTGAAGTAAGAAGAAAAATTAAATATTCTGTTATATGCTGGTAAAAAAAGTTACAGATTAGCTTTGCTGCAACTGGAATTATTACTATTCCAAAAAAGAGTTGTACGAATATGGAAATGAAAATAGTCAAATTCAAATTTAGTTCCATGTTAGTATAATTCTTTCAAATCAATAATTGTTTCCATTGTTTCATTTTTAATGATATTAGAAACTTTCTTGACATCTTTGTTAATTAAAGATAAGGATTTAGTAATAGTTTTGTTTGACTAAGTTATATTAATATAGAAAAAAGGTATGTTCTATATGTGACATTATAGAATGAGAAAAATAAGGATTTTTCACTGAAAAAAAACTTTGAGACATCTACTCAAAGTGGCAGATAATTGTACTTTAACATATGTCCCATGTCCCAAATACATAGTAATAATTGATAAAATTTTAAAAAACATTTGTTTGGCCTCAAAACCAAGATAACATTTCTATAAACCAGAATCTCAAGAGGAATCAGGACAGAAGCCCAAGGTGGCTGAACTCCTGGATGGAACAGATACAGTGACAATTTCTGTTCAGGCTATTGGTTCAGGCAATAGTCCAGAAGCAAATGGGAAGCCCAGAAACAGAGCCAGGCATATAGAGAAACAGGATACATGATATGGTGACCACACTTGTCATTTGGTTCAGAAAGAAATGTCCCAGCTTACAGTTGTTGTCCTGGTGTTTCATCTGGCTTAGGAAAAATCTTGTTTATTTGCTTTTTTCATGTCTTAATAATTCCCAATATTTGCAATAAATTAAGTAAGGATGTGATATCTGTTTTCCTTTCAGAATCTTCCACAGTCAGTCTAGTGTTGTGTGAGATGCATGTGAAATGAATTGAGTTAAGTAGCTTTGTCTAATTCTTCCCAGATACCATGTAACTGATAACACATATTAGGAAAATATATGTGAAAACACACAGGGGATTTACTAATAAGTGTGCTCTGAGAACAGTAGCTAAAGGCTCTTCACAACCTCTAGACATGATAAGAGAATTATTTGCTGCTGGGTGCTTTTGCAAGCCATGTATATACCAGCCTGCTTTGTCATATCTTATGATTTGCCCTAGAAGATAGATCACACTATCAGACTGCCAGTTGGTGAACTGTGCTTTGGCCTGCAAGAAGTGCAGTGTTGCCAGCTGATGTGGTCCCTGTGTGTTTTGGGAAACTATAGCACGTATTTGCAAGATATAGAGATATACAGGCATGCATCCCATACTTGGAGTGCGTTGTCATTGATTGTATGATGGCAGCATATAACTTTTATTTTTTGTAAATAATCCCTTTTGATGACAATGAGTTCAAAACTATGAATGTTTATGCATAAGGGAATATTAAATTAGAATTTATGTATCCCAAAAGGTTGATGATAAATATACAACTTCCACAAAATATTTATGGCTATATGTTATTCACCATACAGCCCTAAGAATATTATAACTACATGAAAACCAAAATACATAAATTTGCCATGGAACCAGCAGCATTTTTTCCAAGTTAGAAGTTATTTTAAGAAGACCATGCTGAAGACTACAGTTTAATGAAGAAGCCACAAGAAGTATGTTTTTAAACCTCCCTATGAAACATGACTTTTCATTTAGATCAAATGGTTATTCTTACATTAAGTTCACTCATCTTCAAGTTTTCCTCCATGCAATTGAAAAGTTAATCAATTTCTATTAGCATTAGGTCTAATATTAAAATAATTTTACAGTTTAATGTTCTTATTTGTATATGTGCTATTAAATACTTCAAATAAAAGATATGTTACTTCCAAAATTGGATTTTTTTTAAACAAATTCATGTAATAAAACTAGAAATGTCAGAAGCTCATTAGGCTATACCTTAAGCATGTAAAATTAATTATGAATTCTGTGATAATTTGAGATTGTTGAATGACATCACTGATTCAATGGACATGAATTTGGGTGAACTCCAGGAGATGGTGAGGGACAGAGAGGCCTGGCATGCTGCAGTCCATGAAGTCAAGAAATCAGAAACAACTTGGCAACTGAACAACAGCATAAATTTAGTTTAAAAGTTCAAAAGGAATGATCATCATTTTTTAGTGGTAATACAAATTTTGGTGGACAATATTTATGTGGAAATGTGTAGAATTTATGTAGAAATTTTATACACAATTTGAAAACACTTGTAGACCAATATGAAGGACACATCCGACCACATTTTACTCATCTTTATAACATAATTAGAAAATAACAAATATTAAAAATTTCAACAAATAGTAAGGGAACACAGGAAAGGAATCACAGAGTCATATTGTTTTCATCACTTTGTGAAAATGAATCTCTAGAAGCATGAACCAAAGAAAAAAATCATGACCCAATACTTCTTTATGAAAGTACAATCATGTGCTACTTTTATTTTTAAAGTGAACAAGATAAAAGCATTGCATTGATTCCAAATTCTCACTTGTAAGTTGTAAAATAATTATAATGCTCCCCATTAAAAAAATGAAAGTCAACTAGTAAATCATGCCTACAAAGGAAGTAAAAACTATAATTTAATATTTCAAAATCACCTTAGAGAACATAAAAAATGTAGAAACTATAAAATAAAATAATATTATAGGTTAGAAAATCTGATAGAAGTTAATGGAGTAACACATTTTAAATGCTGAAGAAAATAAAATAGGGTCAGCACATTTTATAACCAAGCCAAGCTGGTCTTTAAGTATAACCTCAGACAGCTTGTTATGAAATGCAAGAGTTTGTGGACTATTGTTCCCATGAGTCCTTCCCAGGGAATACAAAGAGAATGAGCTTCAAACAACCAGAAAATCTAGGGGTCATCGACATAAAGGCTAATGGAAAAAACAAAAACAAAAAAGATCAATAGAACCTTAAGGCTGGTCCTACCATTAATATGGTCATTTGAATGCCATCATCAATTCCAACACTGAACTCATCATCACCTGGATTTTAGAATGTCATCAAATAGTCAAAATCTTTTGAAAGACATAAAAAGCTAAGCTATAAAAATATACATAATTATTTTTAAATGAAAATATCTGAATAAAACAGGTACTCACATAAGCCTCACCTGTCTATCTATTGCCAACTGAAAGTATCATAATAAACATATGTCTAGAACTGATAATAAATTCTCAATAGTGTTTTCACTTTCCTGGAACTAAAATACTTCCAATAGGAAACATACAGTTAGTATTAGATACTATCTGTTAAATTAGCTTGGAATAAAAAAAAATTGCTGACATTTAGAAAATATTTGAGAACTAGACGATATATACTAAAATAGATAATTTTAAATAAAAATATGTTTCCTTATAGAATGATATACTCTTCAATTTCCAAATATAGGAATAAAAAGCCTTATCCTAGAGAAGGGATCAAAGACTGTGTGGTCACACAGACTTAGACCACTTCCCTCACTTACTAGATCAAGCACAGGGCATGCAAGCTATTATTTAATCATTCTTATCTTCATTACTTATCTTCATCATTTGTAAAATAGGTAAATCACTTATTTTACCAAGTAGAGTTATTATGAAGATTAAAATAGCTAATATGTGAAAAGGGTTTAACCAATCCTGAACTTATAACAGGCACTCAGTAAAATTTAATCATTTTGCTTTCTTTTTGTTTTAACCCTAAAATGTTTACCAAAGTATAATTCCAAAAAATTATAAATCATAACTCTCACGTAAATAATAAATGAACAGGTACCAAAATTTTTAGTCTGCCTATTAAGTAATGAAGCCTTCAGTAAGATATTAAAAAGACTAGCTCAAAAATGTATTTGAAAAACAGATGTATATGTAGGCAGCCAAGAATATTGAAATGAATTTAATTTGTGAATTAATGCAAAACTTGTTAAAATAAAATTTCTTAAATGTGATATTGTTAATGTTAGATAACAAAACATAATATTTGGAGTTTTTAGAGGCTGATAATCATTTCTCTACCAGACTAAATTTGTTTGCATTACTATGGACAAAAATTCTTTCCATCGCTATTAGTTTTCTACTCTATCCCTACTGAGTTATAGAATAGCTTAGTCAATAGACAATTTATCAAATGTGTATACTTCTTTACAGAATAAATAATAATAAAATAGTTCCCATAATGTGCCATTAGAAATGCCTAGTTTTCCGCTGAAAGGACACTCAATAATCTCTTTAGCAAATTTCCAAATCTGGGCATGCTGTAAACTATAAAGCTTTGGTTTATAATCCTCTAACTCACTTTTTGAACAAGTGATTCCTCAGCTACCATTCTCTCTACAATAAACAAAACAGGCTTTTAATAGTTTAGGTTAACTATTTATATTTATTTCTTAAAGTGTTTTCTCATACATTTATATTTTCCTCTTTCTATGTCTTCCTCGTCTGTTTGGATGGTGCATCTCCTGCAGAGATTAAGAACACTTGCTCCAGCTGTAATTCTGGCTCCTCTCCAACTAGCTGTATGATCATAGGCAAGTCCTCACTGCTCTCTAAAGAAAGTCATGTCCCTACTCAATAAAGAGTTACTGCAAAGGTTCAAATAAGGTAAGACATGCAAAGTTTTAGAATCATTCTTGGTACACAGTAATCATTCAGTAAATGTTGTTTTTACTTCATCTATATTTCCTAGAGAGATGGGGACAGCATTCATTGAGTCTTTGGTTGTAGAGCTGCCACCAAAAGAAAATGGGAAGATAAACAAGTACCAATAGCTCCTGAACATTGATAATAATGATACATGTGATGACAAAGTAAACTTTGGGGAATGCATCAAGATTTGGGTTCAAAAATCAAAAAGAGGCACATTTATTATTTTTAGGTTAGTGATTTTCTTTCCTCAATTAAGTGGCTCCATACATTTCCACTTGGAAGATTCAGTTATAAAACAGAGGTGGAGTTACACAAAGCAAAGGTTTTGCGTCACAAATAATACCTCACAAAATTTAGCCATATCGGTGATATTTACAGTTATTGATTTATGGAATAAAAAATAACTCTTACTCAAGTGACCCAAGTACTTTATTCTGGTTTTAAAGAAAATCATTTTAAATATCTCACTGCCCTACAAGTTAAGGATGTTCAAGCATGGAACAGACTGCTTTAGAAGATAATGAGGCTCTAATCCTTTAAGTGACAATTGGTACAGAATGAATTTACTAAAACACTATAAAGTTATTTCTATTTCTGCGATCTGAAACACTCTGCTATAGCATAGAACCCCTGGATAATATAGATCGAACTCAGACCACCAGGTTTTCATTTCTTTTGGTATTTTTGTTTGGTATTATTCTACTTCCCTTTTCCTTTTGAAAGTTAGGATTAGGAAAAAAAATAATAATAACAGTCTGATGCAACTTGATGTCTTTGAGAACAGTTAGATTTATATCCTATGAAATCTTATTAGGCTTATTTCAACTAAAATGTTTTATGATTATTAAAGTTGAATGTTTCTAAAATAATGCTTTTTATCCTTTAAAAAAAAAAGACATACAAAACTTTGACAAAAACACACTCAGGCTGAAAGATGACTCATATACTTAACAAAAGTCTCTATTTATTCTCTAACTAGGAAATGTACAAACATAGAACACATCTTATGTGGGGGACTAAATTTCTATGTTTGAAGCCATGAAATTACCAACCAATAGCCAAAATTTAGGGTCTCATAAATTAACTGAGCCATATCATATACTGTTTGAATTATAGTTCTCTAATATTTTACTACATAATTAAGCTGAAAATATGTAGTATATATATAATTCCATGGCTTGGAATTTAACTACAAGCTAAGGAAGATTTTACACTATATATTATTTAAGTAACCACATTTATTTTGGAAAATAGTTGTGTTTTAGATAAAAAAGGAAAAGAAACACAGAGCAAGCTTAACATAGGGCAAAGTTTGACTTATTTTGAACACTACATATTATAGAAGATTAAAATATATTATGAACAAAATTTGTTAGACATTGGAAAAGTAGAAATTACAAAAAAATATATTACAAAAAATACGTTTCATTGTGCTATCATTTAACCAGGAAAGCTACTGAAACTCTTAATTCATTGACATAATCTACAACTTTTTGCACTCAGAGCAGCAATATAGTGTGAAAGCTGGCTCATAATTTGAATTGAATGGATATTCAAGTATCAGATTGGGACAACTTGATGATACAAGTATGGCCTTACAAATCTAAAAGAAGAAAAATTAGAATGAAGATAAATCTTACCGGTCTTTAAATGTAGATTTCTAAAGCTACATTTTCCAATTCTTTGTCTTCTCTGAGATTCCATAAAAAGATTTCAAAAGCCATTGTGGACTAACATAAAAAATGTACCACTGTGCTTGAGATTTCTTAAGAATATTATCTGCTTAGAAGATAGACTCAGATACTAGTTCGGTGAATCTGCACCTAGCCACTTTTCTAAAACAGCAGACTTTTGGCTTTGTACTACCTGACAATTTCTTTGTCCAAGCCACACTAAAAATAGGTCTTTATATAATGGAAATGTTGAGACATTAACTATAGCAATGTGAATAAGCATGGCTATAATAAGGAATTCTCATCAACTCTTGCTTTATGTTGTATTAACATATGAAAAAGCGATTTAAACGTTAAAATTAATACATCATGAAACAATGGTAATGCTTCATACAAAATATAGTTTTATTTGAATCACAACTACTCACAATAGCTATGAATATCCCCATTCAAATTGCTATCATGAATATTGCATAAAATGAGAAGAATAAACTAAAAGTAGAATTAGAATACTGCTTTATAAATTATACTATGTCAAACTAACAAATGGTAGGCATGTCATATTGAGCAACTAAATGTCTAAATGATCATTCAGCACTCATAGTGTAGGCAGAAAAAAACATTGGCTTTGTTGCTTCTAAGGCAGTTGCTCGATTTTTCATACTGTCATTCTGCTCTATTAGCAAAGCCTAACACAATTAGGTATGAATATGCAGTAATAACATGCAAATTGTTCCCTCACAATTGCCCTAAGGCAGCAGTCTCAGCCTTTCTAAGCTTGATTCCTTCTACATCATTACAGGCTTGGCATAATTCATCAGAATAAAAAATACCTCCGCCTTATTGCATGTGGCCAGCTAGTAAAATCATCAGTAGTTGTTAACCACTCTGCCTCGATGGGTTTGTTAGTGATGCTGTCCCCAGCTCCCTGCCACTCCTGCACTTGTACATGCTTCCCTTGGGTAATGTTAGACACTACATTTGAGCCTGCCAGAACAATTAACCCTACTGTTAATTAGAATGAAATGTCAGGCGCACAGATGGTACAAGCTGGCACCCTGCCATCCCGCCAACTGCTGCTGAAAACAGCTACCCCACTGCTGACAGCTGCTCAGCCATATCCCAAACCAGCAGATGTCAAAACTTTCCAGCTGAGGGAGGTTAAAAAAAGCAAAGAGGAGGGGTTTCTCATCCCAGCAGTGATGATGACTGTTTTACTGCTATTGTATCTATTACCTGTTGTCATACTGTACCAATCAAGAGGAAGCCTGCAAGCAGCAAGACACAAATTTAAAATAATGATACTAATAATCATAACATAAATAAACATAATATGGCTATAATTCAATGCAAGCATAAAACAGGCACAGACAACAAACAAAGTCTCAGAAATTTTCACGAAGCTGCCCATAAGCTGAGCGGCATGTTTTCATGTATGTCTTCAAGAGAAAAAAAAAATCTTTGAGCATTCCCAAATCCGATCATTAAAAAGGCCACAAAATGTTGCCTATGTAACCTTCAGCCAAATTTCACTTTGTTTTCAGAATTCATGCTTAGAGATGATATTATTACTTTTTCCTGGTGCCTTTTGTTGCTCATAGTCTATAACCATAACTACAAGAGGATAATTTATGTTTCCCTTTCTCCTCATACACACGCAGGTCGTCACCAAATAGAGACAACAAAATGGTATCCATGAAGAACATCAAAAGCTAAAATAAAGTCTAATTGGACAATGAAATACAACTGGATATCATTTTGCTTGGAAAAAGTCTTCAGAATTCTGACTTAAATACTGTGTTAATTTTGTGGCTCAAAAAAATGGTGCTCTTATTATGAATTAGTTGGAAATTGAAGTAATTTCTAAACCCAAGAGGACTGAATCATAAATCCCCTACTACTTAGGTATGACTTTAGAAAACAACGATTTTGTCCCTGATTATTATTAAATATGGAAAGTGTAGAAGTGTGAATGTAGTCTCCCTTCAATTGCGCTATTTTGAGTCATTCTCTTTAACAGCATGAATGCAAGTGGATATTATGACTTAAATGCCAGAGGAAATATGTCATAAAATTTAAAGTTCATGTTTCTGCTATTTCCACTTCAGACATCATTTATTCATAAATTATTCATTCAGTATTACCTAAGTACACACATATAAAAAAGAAAATGCAATGTAAAAGTCTTTTGAGTATTCAAAAGGAGTTAAAAATCACACACATGCCAACCATTCCTTTTAATTAGGCAAAAACAATCATGATACTAATAGCTATACGGACCAATCATTAGGGTTTTTCTCTCACACATAATTTAAACTGACTTATATTGTGGGGAGATTTGTCAAAAAGCATGTACTGGTTCAGGTACATTAAAAAGACTTCTTAAAAAGCTGAAGAACTGACTTGGAAACTACAGAGACAACTTAGGGAACTAGGTGGCAGAAAAAATTGACAATCTAAGATATTAAGCTGAATCTTCTCAAGCCAGGTTTTTAATTTTCCTTTATTCTAATAATTTAAAGTTTAATTGGCCTATTTGCTTCACATGTCTAAGCCAGGTATGTGCAGTGCAATTTAATTAATGATTCCAACAACACTGAAACAAATTTTTAGGTGATTGCTTCCCAGACGGCTCAGTGGTAAAGAACCTGCCTGCCAATGCAGGAGATGTAGGAGATGCATGTTCAATCCCTGGGTCAGGAATATCCCCTAGAGGGAGAAATGGCAACCCACTCTAGTATTCTTGCCTGGAGAATCCCACGGACAGAGGAGCCTGGCGGGCTACAGTCGATGGGGCTGCAAAGAATCAGACACGACTGAACAACTGAGCACACACACATACACACACCAAAAACAAGCAAGTAGATGCAATGTCTCAAACACAAAAATGACAAAGAATGATCATAATATTGTGTGAAGTCACTGCTAAAGGATTCCACAAAAGGATCTGAAGCAAGCTTGTTGTTTAGTAGCTAATTTGTAGCCGACTCTTGAGATTTCATGGACTGTAGGCTGCCAGGCTCCTTCTGTCCATGGGATTTCCCAGGCGAAACACTGGAGTGGGTTGCTATTTCCTTCTCCAAGGGATCGTCCCCTACCCAGGGACTAAACCCTCACCTCCTGCATGTCAGGTAGATTCTTTACAACTGAGCCATCGCAGACGCCCCCAACTAAAGACATGAGTATAAGCAAGGAAATGAATAAATATTCCAAGTATAAAGCTGAGAATAAATAAGAAGCCTGGATGATTTGAGCACTGAACGTCTCACTAGAACAAATCATTCATAATGACAGTGACAACTATCTCTGTTCTTACTTCTAATTTCTTCTATGAAGCAGTACATTTTATAAAATATTTTATAAAATACTTTCTCAGCTAGATTCTTGTGTTAGAGTCCTGTGGCATGGTATATAGACGTATTAATGTCAGTATATGAAAAGACTTTGTTGCTAGCCCATATGAAGAATTTGATATTCATCAGACACAGGTTTCGGGAAAGTTAGAATCCTTTATTCAGCTGACAATGTTTTTTAAACAGCATTATAAATGAAGTCTTTTAAATATAATTTCCTACTTTATCATTTTATTCCAAAAACATTATTTGAGCAACTACAATTGAGATATACCCCACCTTCAAACAACTCAGAATCTATTAATAAAATGGAGAAAAAATCATGTGTGCAGGTGTAAAAATTGTTGATAATTTTTAGAACAAAAGTGGGGTGAAGTATAATATGGACAGAAGAATGTAGTGGTGAGATCCTTAGTGGTAAGCCATTAAGAAAAGCTCTTGAGATGATGTATGCATTGAGACATTGTATTTGAAAATGTCTGTTTGAGAAATTCACAAAATATTACTTAGCATGCAAAAAAGAAAACAATAAAAGTATTTATGAATTAAAAGAAACATAAAACCTCATTAGAAACAAATATGCTCCTAAAATGCACAAATATATATTAAATATACATTAAACAAAACCATAAAGTGTTTATGGCTCCTTTTTGTAAAATGTCTCTCTGAAAGTAGCATATTAAAATTAACATGCTACTAAATTCATTGTAGGTGTTCAGCTGGAAAAATGTCTCAATTTCAGTTACATTTTGAGTTTTGGAATGACTTATTAAAGATATATGTTATGTAGGATCCTGCCAATTGCAACAACACAGATGGTCCTTAAGGGTATTAATGCTAAATGAAATGTTAGATGGAGAAAGATAAATGCTGCATGATTTCAGTCCTATGTAGAATATAATAAAACAAAGAAACAAAAAAATGAATAATATACAATACATAATATTAAAATGATCTTTAACTTGTGGCAGTCTTCTGTGGAGAAGTTTCACTACTGGAAAATGAGATAGATATTAAACTGAAACTCTTGCTGTTGTTGTTCAGTCGCTAAGTAGAGTCTGACCCTTTGCAACCCCATGGACTGCAGCATGCCAGGGTTTCCTATCCTTCACTATCTCCTGGAGTTTGCCCACACTTATGTCCACTGAGACAGTGATGCTATCCAACCATCTCATCCTCCGTTGCCCCCTTCTCGTCTTGTGTCCAAAATTGTTTTAAATATTTTTCTAGTTCAAAAAGTGACAATAACATTTGTCCCATTCAAAATTAAAGTATATGTAGTTACACACAAAATCGCATAATTTTACTTTGCTTATTTGACTGTTAAATAAAGTTAATAATATTCTGTCTATATATATTTAGCTGTCTAGAAAATCATAATTACAATGTGGCAATTATTTGTTTTGTGCCACTGATTTAAAATAATTCACAAACATTTACTTTGAACATAAATATTATTAGACAAGATGTTGAACATTTGTATAATTCACAAGCAGAGAGTAAATTCAAGTCATATCATTCAATCTCAATCATAAATAAGATAAAATGTATTTTTTTAGAGCTCTTATTTTGGTCCTTTTTCTATTATTTAACTCTCTTTATCTTTAATACAGATAAGGGTTTCTTCTTATTATCTACACATAGACTGCAATTTAAAATTTTCATCTTCCATACCCTACCAATATGAAATTTGTATTTTTCCAAGATTTAAATATGCAAATAAAATTTATTATTTATAAGAATTAATAATAAAACCTTAAATTTGTACAGTGTTTTGGAGTTTGTCCATTGCTTTCACATATGGCATGTTATGTACGCTTTAAATGCTACAATACAATAGATGCTATCATCTTCACTTTTTGATGAGTTTCTCTGGATTAGGAACTAATCAATAGCAGAGCTAAAACCAACCCAAGGTCACAACCCATGTCTAATGCTGTTTCCAACTTGACGTCATCTACACGGCATCCACCTACATAGCCTTCCACAGCCCAGTCACATGACTTGGATAATCCACCAGGGTAGTGCAACAGTATTACTGCCCTCCCTGAGCTCAGTTGGTAGAGAATCCACCTGCAAATCAGGAGACCCCGGTTTGACTCCTGGGTCGCGAAGATCCCCTGGAGAAGAGATAAGCTACCCACTGCAGTATTCTTGGATTTCTCTTGTGGCTTACCTGGTAAAGAATCTGCCTGCAATGTCAGAGACCTGGGTTCAATCCCTGGGTTGGGAAGAGTCCCTGGAGAAGGGAAGGGTTACTCTCTCCAGTATCCTGGCCTAGAGAATTCCATGAACTGTATAGTCCACGCAGTCGCAAAGAGTGGGACAGGACAGGGCGACTTTCACTTTCATACTTTCACTTAAGGTCAGGTAGCTACTGAGTTATTAATGGGGATTCTGAGCCCCATCCTTTGGCTCCAGATCTCCTTGGATCAAACCACCAACCAGAGTCGGACACAACTAAGCAACTTCCACTTTTCACTTTTTCTTTTGTCAGTTGAGCCCTGTTTCATTTATTAGAATCAAATGAGAGAGACTAGCAGTCAGAGAAGCAAAACACCCAGTCATCTGTTTTATTCAGCAACTGTGATTGAAAGTCAAAGACCTCAAGACGGCCTGGAAAAATGAACCAGGGATGTTTAGAGAACAGTTGTGAAAAGATCATAGGGCAGGCCTTAAATATTTAAACAGAAATAAGCTTCTGCCCCTTGAAGACTTAATAGTGCAAAATGACAAATTCTCCATCAGAATAAACACATTTAGATAGACAGAGATGTCTATTTAAAAAAATAAGAATTGACAGATAAAATAAAACATCTTGTTTACTCAAATCTTTCCTCTCCAGACTAGGAATAATTGGTTGAGAGACAGGAGGAGAGCAAGAGAGAGGCTGAAATAAAAAAAGAAAAACAGATGTAGACATATGAGGATAGGGAGAGGAAATTTAGGGAACTGGTGGGGGTCATCAAGTAGCACAAAAAAAAAAAAAAAAAAGAATGCAGTAAGTACATTAGTTCTGATTCTAACAGTCCCAGGCAGCTCCCATAGACGTGATTATCTCTCTACCCAAAACATTCTTCCCCCAATACACCTAAATTTCATTTTTATTTATTTCATAAGTACAGTATTTTTTTGGCATTGTTTTAATTCCATTAGGGGATTATTCTCTTTAAAAAATGTTTTTTCAACAACTTAAATATCCCCATTTTAACAGGGTTAAAGTACTATCAATAGTGAAATCATAGAACATAACGAAATAAATTTTAAAACTTTATTGTTTAGCTCCAAACCTCCATTTTAAACATGATTTACTGACTTTGGAAGTTGAAACTATACTTAAAAATCACAATGCTCAACAAAATCACAACTAAATACTCCAAATTTTCTCCTGAGTTTCCATGTAAAGATGCATGTGTGCATGCTAAGTCCTTCAGACGTGTTCATATCTTTGTGCCCCTATGGACTATAGCCTGCCTGGCTCCTCTGTCCATGGGATTCTCCAGGCGAGAATACTGGAGTGGCTTGCCATGCCCTCCTTCCCCACCCAGGGATCAAACCGGAGTCTCCTGCAACTCCTGTGTTTCAGGCTGATTCTTTACTACTGAGCCAACAGGGAAGCCCTCATGTAAGGATAACAACCATAATCACAATAACATTCTTGAGTGTCACCTGGAGCTGCCAATGCTCTGAGCTTATTCCACATATTATAACATTAATAAGTAAAACCTGGGCAAGTTTTCTCATCCTGCGTTGGGCATAGGCATGAGGAGCTTTAAACTCTGTTTCAGGAAATAAACAGATGAATCAGAGAATGGATTGATTCTAGTTTCAATGAGAGGAGGTCCACACTTATTTTTGTTAGATATTGGGATTTTGCCTAAGATTTAAGAGCATTTCTTACAAGTTTTCTTTTAATGTATCTGTCAGTGCCATTCATCCCTACCCTCTACCACCAAGGAAATCTAGTCAACTGCACTTTTTCTACGTGATAAAATATTATTAGATTCTGCGGTTTGAAATCAGTGTTCCATAAAGATTTTCATTATATGTTAGAAGTTCTCAACAACCTGTAATATTATATACATATCTCACCTTTAAAAAATTACTTCAAACCTCTGTTAGATATTACTTTATAAAATTCACAATGATTCCAAGTATTTGAAAGCAGTCAAAAGGAGTCATCTATAATGCATATTTGTGCTAATTTAGACCACTGCCTCCATCCATCTAGTTAGTGTGAATTTAGTAGTTCACCCTCTTCTAGAACAGGCAGATTGATGATGCTTTTCATCCTCTCCAGTGTGGTCACTTTCTATGCCCACCTGACAAAATTCTTTCTAGCCACTGAAGTTCAGTTTGAATGCCACCTCCCTTATAAAACCTTCCTAAGTTACCCTGCTAGAAGTAATCGCCCCTCTTTAAAGTTCATATGTGATTTAATTGAGATGCTCAAAGATTTATTTGAGATTAGGGATTAGAACATATCATTTGAAATTAGAATTATTTACATGCACATCTTCCCTTTCTTCCTAGATGAGATATAGATTTGGACCAGAAATACAATACTCTTTACCAAAGATGCAAGAATAGTGCCTGGCATAAACTCTCAATAAATATGTGCTTATTTTTGAATAAATGAATGCACAAATGATGAGAAGCCTATGGGAAATGTGAGGAAAGAAAAAATAAGAAAGATAGATCCTGAATGGGATGGAGAAAATGCCTTGAGTTTCCGTTTCATATTCAATGCCTAAAGTCAATCATAATCAGTCACTAAAGATTTTATTCCCAAACTCAAATTTTCATGTTCAATGACTACCTATGCTTGGATAATCATAGTATACAGGTAAACAAAAAGCTGACAGCAAAGTCTTTAGAGAAGTATCCAAAGATAATATATGCTGGTCCCACTAGTTGGCACCATCTAGAAGCTCTTGGCACTTCCCTGGTGGCTTAGACAGTAAAGAAATCACCTGTCAGTGAAGGAGACACAACAGATGTTGGTTCGATCCCTGGCTGGGGAAGATCCCCAGAGTAGGAAATGAAAACTCACTCCAGTATTCTTGCCTGGAGAATTCCATGGACAGAGAGCCTGGCTGGCTACAGTCCATGAGTTCTCAAAGAGTCGGACACAACTGGGCATCTAAGAACACACACACACACACACAAGCCCTTTTATTGAGTGAGGGGAGAAAAACAAACAACCATCAATCTGGCATTTAATGCATGCATTGGCAGCAGATTCTTTACCACTGAGCCACCTGGAAAGCCCCTGGCATCCAATGAATAAGCCCAAAGTTCTATGTTCCAATTCAGCTTCCTTTACTGCCTCAACTTCCACTGGCTCTGAAGGGAAATAAGCTGGAAGACATAGACCAGATTCTGTGAAGAAAATATGGCTATCGAATCTTTTTATCTGATCCAAAAGGGAAGCATTTGTATTTGTTTATTTGTTGTTTTATTGAAATATAGTTGATTTATAATGTATTAGTTTCTTGTGTAGAGAAAAGTGATTCAATTATATATATATATAATTTTTCAGATCATTTTCCATTATAGTTTATTACAGGATATTGAATACAGTTCCCTATGTTATAGGCTATCTGATTTTAATCATTTTTTAAATTTGTTTTCAAGCTACCTATTGACTATTGTGATATATCTAGCTCCCATGTGGGTAATCTAAAATTTACTTAAACTTGAGAAATAGCAAATAAACTTATATATATTTAAAAGAAAATTAAACAGATTTTGCTTTCTGTGAGCAAGGCACTGTCTAGGTAAGAATCAGATATGTGATCCCATCCTTCCGGAGGTTACAGTCCAGAAATTCAATCTTCACTAATCAATCAATCCTACAATCAAAAATTTGGTAAATAATAATAACAACAACAAAAAGAAACATTTGGGTGAGCATTTAAGTGAGGAATAAGTTATAGTCTTTAGAGTCAGGGAGATATGCCTCAAAAATTACATAGGAGCTTAGTTTTGAAGAATATATCTATAGGTTCTCTAAAATTTCATTTAACTCTCTATGGATTCCTGAATGAATAATGAAAAATGTATAAACACTGATTTTTATTTTAACCTTGGCTACAGAATACTTTTGCTTCACTCTAACATAAATAAATCAATTGTTGAAAAACATTTATCAAACTGAATATGCATATTTTCATTATATTGAAGACTGATTACCAATTGAAATGCTTGTATTTTTTTAATATTATTTCTGAACAAGGGAAGAAGATTCACACTGGTATTTAAACCAAATAATTTTTCTGGGATGTTCTGATATATTAAGAAGAGGTTTAAGGTGCCATATAACTACATGTGTAAATACACCCTTATTGTTGACCTTACAATGCACTTAGTATCTTATACTCCACTAATGCTGTCTCTACTACCACAAGCAATTTATTCTGCCTCATGTTCCTCAAGTGCTCATAAATCAGCATTAGATCCTTTTTACTGAGTTGCTGATTTTAAGCCAGCAGAGTAAGAAGGAACATTTGGACTCAAAGTATAATATTGGCACACATATTGATTTTAATTAGTATAATTAGTTCATTACACTAAAAATCACACAGATCATTTATTACATCAGACCTAATGGCATATGATCAGGGATTTAATATGATAATGAAGTAGATCAATTATCACTCATAAAGGAAGTCATTAACAAGTGTAAACATTGCCAAGCTGAATACCATTACAAATTATGAAGTCGTAGCTGACAATTTACATATACACACTAAAAATAATTTTACAGTCAATCTTCTCTTTTGAAAGTGAGTATATGTTTATTGTTAATTTCACTTTCATTGGTCTGCTTTTACCATTTCAAGCTACATACGAGCTGGTTAACATACATTGTGACTCTATTTGGAGCGTTCCAGTGGTAATAAAAGAGCAAAAAAATAATATCATTGGCTGAAACTGAAGTCCACTTAGATTTTTCCTTTTTCTCCACCTTGAAAACTCAGTGTGTTCACTTTGGTAGTTGTGTGGTCCTGGTTTGTATAACAATAAACAAACAATCAGACAGTTCTTGAGATATTTGTGATTCTTAAGATATCATGCAAGCTAATTGTTGTGATTTTGTTGTCTTTCATTAAATAACAATAGCAACAAATAATTACACTGAGAAGGATCAAGATCACTGTAAAAGATTTCAGATTACAACA
Source organism: Capra hircus (assembly GCF_001704415.2). Classification (NCBI taxonomy): domain Eukaryota; kingdom Metazoa; phylum Chordata; class Mammalia; order Artiodactyla; family Bovidae; genus Capra; species Capra hircus. Next base: position 41,784,006 of record NC_030821.1, read on the forward strand.
CTACACACTCATTTATTAATGCTTTTTGCAGCCTTAACATTACAAGACATCTTAAATAAAAGCAGCCAACTGTGCACCCTGTTCCTAACCCAATGCATTGCCATTTATCATTATTATTGCTATCATTACCCTTTGCTTAGGGTCCCTTCACTCTGTTTTAAATCCATTTGACAGTAGTGCACATTTAAGCCATTCAGAATTTATTTTTCTGGAGAGAACTTGTAAGGTAGTGTATAACATACTTCCCAATATCCAGATCTAATAGGATCTAATTGTCATTCTTCAAATGTTAAAATTCTCCAAGAAAGTACAGTCCCCTCAATTCTCCTACATCTCTTCAGAGAGTTCCCGCAACAAAACAGGACACCTTGTTATTGACAATGATAGATATGAAATCTAAATTTGCATTGTAAATATTCCTGGGTGGTAAAGTAGTTGCTAATACAGAAGATGAAATAAAAAATATCTATCTAAAATATCATCTTATTCTGTTGTGAAGATAGCAAATTTGCAAACTGCCTTCCATGGATTCATCACCTGGTTCCTCCATTTCCTTTTGTGTATTCATAGGTTTATTATTGTGAGGATTAATGAGATAATACCTGTAAAGAACTTAGAACAGTGCCCGGCATGTGCTAGTCACTCAGATGTTAGCTATTATTATTAGGAGGCAAGTGCTTGTGTGTTCAGTTCTCAGACATTTTCCAAGTCAAGCAGCTTCCTAGAGCAGATTGTAATAAAATGAGTATACACTTATCTATCTTTGTGCTTTTCTTTCTGCACCCAAGGCAAATTTGTCAATGGTACAACTCCTTAATTATATTCCCTTACTGGACACTCTCACCTCAATGCATCCTCTTTATTGCCATTATCTCTTTAAAAAAACCCATTATTTCATATTATAGTTATTAATAATATTGTGTAAGTTTCAGGTGAACAGCAAAGTGATTCAGTTACTCGCGTACCCTTTTTCAAATTCTTTCCCCATTTAGGTTATTCCAGGATATTGAACAGAATTCCCTGTATATTATATCCTTGTTAGTTATCTATTTTATTTATAACTTATTTGTTACCTCCCTAATACTAATCTGTTTGTATCTTTTCACTTGTTCCTCTTTGTGAGAAGAATAATGTCAAGTTCAGACTTTTTATCATGGTATTTTCAATTCACCCTCTTGCTGCCTCTCTGCTCAATATATGTGTGTTCCAGTGGTACCAGGTTCTGTGTGCGTGTGTGTGTGTGTGTGCACACGCACGTATGTTAGTTGCTCAGTTGCGTCTGACTCTGCAACCCCATAGACTGTAGCCCACCAGGATCCTCTGTCCATGGAATTCTCCAGGCAAGAGTAATGGAGTAGGTTGCTATTCCCTTCTCCAGGGGATCTTCCTAACCCAGGGATCGAACCCGGGTCTCCTGCCTTGCAGGCAGATTTTTTACCATCTGATCCACCATAGTTTCCTAATAAGCATTGTGCCTATTAAGTCGTGCCTGTGTAAGGCATTGTGCCTCTGAGTTGCCCACATCCTAGGCTTGCTTCCTTCTGGTTTCCCCCTTTCCTCCCTAATAAATCCCTATTGAATCTTTATATGCATCTTCACCAAATGTATTCCACTCTTCCTTATGAGCTATACAACTCTGAGCAAGTTAACTACTCTCTTTAAACTTTAACTTCTGTAAAATGGACTAATAAAGATAATATAAAATTATGTTTTGTAATAAATGCTCAATTGTAGTTACTATTATGGATTTCCCTGGTGGCTCAGATGGTAAAGCGACTGTCTACAATGCGGGTGACCCAGGTTCGATCCCTGGAGAAGGAAATGGCAACCCACTCCAATACTCTTGCCTGGAAAATCCCATGGACGGAGGAGCCTGGTAGGCTGCAGTCCATGGGATCACTTTAACACTGCTACAATATTATTCTATCTAAAAGAGATGGAAACCTGTAATTTTTATTCAAGATACAATGAAGTTTAATCTGAGGTCAAAGCACTGGAGTCCTTGGGCAACAGATCCCTAAATCCTAAGCAAGGTATTAACAGATAGAACACTACCCATGAGTAGCATGGAGGTAATAGCTTAAAACTCTAACAGAGAGACACACTGATTAGAAAACCAGCCTAACTGATGCTAAAGAGGCAACTATTATGAAAGTGAAACAGTTTCAAAGGGCAGCAACGTTGTTGACAAGGTCATTCTCGAAAAAAAAAATTATAGGAAACATTTAAATATTGTTAGAGCCACTATGGAGAAGAGTACGGAGATTCCTTAAAAAACTAAAAATAGTACTACCATATGATCCTGCAGTCCCACTCCTGAGCACGTATCTGGAGAAACACATAATTTGAAAAGATATATCCACTCCAATGTTCACTGCAGCACTATTTACAATAGCCAAGACATGGAAGCAAACTAAATATCCATTGACAGAGGAATGGATAAAGAAGAGTGGTATGTATACGTATACAGTGGAATATTAGCCACAAAAAAGAATGAAATAATGCCATTTGCAGCAACACAGATGGCCATAGAGATTATCACACTAAGTGAAGTAAGCTAGACAAAGACAGATATCATGAGATCACTTTTATGTGGAATCTAAAAAAAAAAAATGATACAGATGAACTTATATACAAAACAGAAATAGACCCACAGACATAGAAAACAAACTTATGATTACCAAAGGAAGTAGGATAAATTAGGAGGTTGGGATTAACACGTACACACTATTACATGTACAGTTGATAACCAACAAGGACCTACTTTATAACACAAGGATCTATACTCAATATTTTGTAGTAACATATAAAGGAAAAGAATCTGAAAAAGAAAACATACATACACACACACACATAAATATATATTTATAACTGAATCACTTTACTGTATACCTGAAAGCAATAGGCGATTTACAGGTGACTGTAAATCAACTAGTCTTCACTTTCTTTAGAAAAATTTAAAGTGAGAATAAATATTGCAAAATTCTATACTCTTAGAAGCTGAGAAGCATAACCAATGTGTCACTGGTTGATGACACGTAAGCAACAAATTAGGCCACTCCACAAGAGTGAAGAGAAAAGGGACACCTCCTCCACCTCCTTTCATGACCTGTCAAGTAAGCACTGTGGTTTCTCTGTCTAGATCATGAGCTTTGGTGAATCAATCATGGGGTTGTTTGGTTTTAATTCAGACAAGCTGATTGCTTCTGAAGAGGAGTGTACAGACCTGTTGGCAAGTAGAGAGGAAGCCCCCAAGGAGCACACAGAAGCCTGCCTCAGAAGCCCCTCCAGGAGCAGTGCACAGACAGCTCTCCAGATTCCAGTACCTGCATACACAGCAGTTTAATTAATTCATCATTAACATCAGAGTGTAGCACTCCACTCACCACACCTGGCTTGACAGCTGGATGGAAAGAACCATTGACAGCTCTCACTTGAAGTACACGGGTTGACAATGGGCTTGCCTATGGAGCGAGAGCACTGCTGAGAGGTTACTTGTTGGATGAAGGTAATAGTTAACTAGAATATTTTGTGCCAGAGATTGGGGATTGGTGTGTCAACTGCCTTCCAATAAGCATTACAATAAAATGCACGTCTCTGGCAATTCAATACCCAGCTCCGCTAAACACTGTCAGCTCGGTTCAGTTCACTCAGTCGTATCCAACTCTTTGCGACCCCATGGACTGCAGCATGCCAGACCTCCCTGTCCATCACCAACTCCCAGAGTTTACTAAAACTCATGTCCATTAAGTCGGTGATGCCATCCAACCATCTCATCCTCTGTCATCCCCTTCTCCTCCCGCCTTCAATCATTCCCAGCATTAGGGTCTTTTCAAATGAATTGGTTCTTCACATCAGGTGGCCAAAGTATTGGAATTTCAGCTTCAGCATCAGTCCTTCCAATGAATATTCAGGACTGACTTCCGTTAGGATAAACTGGTTGGATCTCCTTGCTGTCCAAGGGACTCTCAAGAGTCTTCTCCAACAACACAGTTCAAATACTAAACACTGTAAAGTTGGGTAAATATTTGAAAAAAACTGTCTCGCGTGTTAAGAAATAAGAAGCATTGCTCCCACAGAGCAGTATTTTTAACTTTAAATAGTGAAATAGAATTCCTGCAGGCCTGGAGGTGGGGTGGAGGCTGATTGAATTATCTCATGAATATCAAGGCTTCTGGCCATGCCCCACCTGCCCATCACTGAGCTACTGAAGTAGAGTTTTTAGTTTAATCCCAAAGCCTGCCTTTCCCCTAACTCAGTGGTCAGCATTTCTATTTTAGGGACTTAATCAGGTATTTGTAGCCTCCAACAACTAAGGATGAGGGAAACACTTTGTGTGGAGGGATGATTCCTTCTGTTGCTTTTAAGTTCAAAGCACTTCTCTTTACTTGTTAATATAACACAGAAAGATGGGGTCAGTTTTGTCTCCAGGATGGACAGGCTTAAGTCTGATTGTTCTCTAAGTGTCCTGCTCTTGCCCAGCTTTGCCCAGTGACAAATAGACAGCCAATGTACTGTATAAAACAGGGGATGGTATTAAATATTTTATAATAATCTATAAGGGAAAATTATAATATATATACATATCTTTGTGTGTGTGTGTGTGTGTGTGTGTGTGTGTGTGTGTGTATGGGACTTCCCTGGTGGCTCAGATGGAAAGAGTCTGTCTGCAACGCAAGAGACCCAGATTCGATCTCTGCATCGGGAAGATCCTCTGGAGAAGGAAATGGCAACCATTCCAGTATTCTTGCCAAGAGAATTCCATGGAAAGAGGAGCCTGGCAGGCCATAGTCCATCAGGTTGCAAAGAGTCATACATGACTGAAGGACTAACACACACACAAACACACACACACACACGTATGTATAACTGAATCACCTTGCTGTTTACCTGAAACTAACACATTATAAATCAACTATACTCCAATAATTTTTATTTTAAAAAGTCCTTAATAGCTTCGCAGGACATATGGAATTAAGATTAAGCCTTTAATGCATTTAGATGCTACCCTGCATGCTTCCCCAATCAACCCAACCTATTCCTCAGACTCTATGTTTTCTCAAAACACACCAAGTTGTTTTCTGATCTCTGTATTTTTGTTCATGGTGTCCTGGCCCATCTTTCATGATTCAGGTCAGATGGGACCACCTGATCACTCTAGCTTCCTCTGGGCTGCACAGGAGAATGCAAGTGACTTGAGACACTGCTGAGAGTTTGTTAAAGGCAAGGGATCCTGCCATATTTAAATCTTTTGCCAAGCACTGGTCAGTCAATGTACTTTGTATATTGTATAAATAATACATATGTATTTGTATAATAAATTGGTTAATGACAAAATCAAGAATAGAACCAGGTCCTGATCTCTGGTATGTTTTCCTTTCTCTCCATGCCCCACCCAACCCCTGTTGCATTAGTCTACCAGCTGTGAATCAGAGAAAGAAATATAAAAGGTAAAAAGAAGAAAGCCAAATTTATCCTTTGAATTATATGTAGTATATATCCTTTTATTAATAATAGCAGCTGCAAGTTTTAAGTCTTTATTAAGCATATTCATTATGCTTTTAATTGATGACTCACATCAATTAATGAGATAATATTACTCCCACTTTATAAGTAAGGAAAATGTGATTCAGAAAGGAAGTTAAGTTTTTTTTAAGGTCACAATGATAAAAAGTGATAAAAGTTCCATTTTATGGAGCTAACATTTTTACAACAGATAGCATGTTTTAGAAACTATTCTCAGCTCTTTCCCATAGTAAATCATTCAATCCTCCCAAGTACCTTTTGTATACGTGCTCAATTGCTTCATTCTTTTCGACCTCAGGGACTGTAGCCTGCTTGGCTCCTCTGTCCATGGGATTCTCCAGCAAGAATACTGGAGTGGGATGCATTCCTCCTCCAGGGGCTCTTCCAGACCCACGGGTCAAACCCCTGGCTCCTTCCTCCATTGCAGGCAGATTCTTTACCAGTGAGCCACCAGGGAAGCCCAACTACCCTGTGAGGTAGGGAGTAATAGAAACTTCACCAGTAAGGGCTGAAGACAGGGAAGGTAAATACTGCTTGTGAGATGCTGATTGGTGGGACTTGGATTTAAACTTGGATAGTTCAGCCTCAGCTGTTATCTACTGTGCTATAGGGATTCCAGCATGTCTGTTCAAGGGCTAACATTGTTAAGTTTTCTGTGAATTGTCTCAGACACAACACTTACAACACTGTGCTTTAAATTATGCGTGTACACACATCCTTTAACTCCTTAAGGATATGAAATGCGGCTTCTCTACTACTGTGTATCGTTCAGTGCCAAATATTAAGTTTTACACAGTAGATTCTCAATAAACACTGGAGGCTTTGTACTTATGTACTTTGCCTAATTCAAGAGAAAGCTATGGAGAGACAGTTTTTCAGGAGTGTCTCATGGTTCTACAGATACTGGAAAGGTACTGACTACCACTTATTCCAGGGAAAGCCTGATGGGCTGTAGTCCATGGGGTCACACAGAGTCTAACATGATTGAGCAACTGAACAACTCTTCACAGCAGTGTTCGTATAGCCAACACCCTTGAAAGACAAAGATAGTATCTTCCTCTGAAGTGTGTTTCCTGCCCTAGAGGAGAGAGACAGTGTCTCCTCCAGAGCAAAAAATAGAGATGTGTACTGATCATCAGAAAACATCCAGTCTCCCCCTCCTGTAACACAGTTCATTGCAAACACCCATCAGGTCAATATATGGGACTTGGGGCTAAAGAGAACCGATATAAATAGGTCATGCTGCTGCTGCTGTTGCTGCTGCTGCTGCTGCTGCTCCTGCTAAGTCACTTCAGTCGTGTACGACTCTGTGAAACCCCATAGATGGCAGCCCACCAGGCTGCTCCATCCCTGGGATTCTCCAGGCAAGAACCCTGGAGAGGGTTGCCATTTCCTTCTCCAATGCATGAAAGTGAAAAGTGAAAGTGAAGTCACTCAGTCATAAAGTCCTTTATCTCTAACTAAAGATTCTTGGGTCTTCTTGCCAGCATCCTAAGAATTGTGTCAGGCTAACCTGTTTGCTAGCCAGAAGGATAAGATTTCAGACCCTTCAACCGTAATATCAGTTCAGTTCAGTTCTGTTGCTTAGTTGTGTCCAGCTGTTTGCGACCCCATGGACTGCAGCACATCAGGCCTCCCTATCTATCACCCACTCCCCGACCTTGCTCAAACTCATGTCTATTGAGTCGATGATGCCATCCAGCCATCTCATCCTCTGTCATCTTCTCCTCCTGCCTTCAATCTTTCCCAGCATCAGGGTCTTTTCCAATGAGTCAGTTCTTCACATCAGATAGCAAAAGTACTGGAGCACTCAGCTTACTTTATGGTCCAAATCTCCCATCCATACATGACTACTGGAAAAACCATAGCTTTGACTAGATGGAAATTTATTGGCGAAGTAATATCTCTGCTTTTCTAATATGCTTTCTAGGTTGCTCATAGCTTTTCTTCCAAGGGACAAGTGTCTTTTAATTTCGTGGCTGCAATCACCATCTGCAGTGATTTGGGAGCCCAAGAAAATAATGTCTGTCTCTGTGTCCATTGTTTCCCCATCTATTTGCCATGAAGTGATGGGACCAGATGCCATGACCTTAGTTTATTGAATGCTGAGTTTTAAGCCAGCCTTTTCACTCTCTTCTTTCACTTTCATCAAGAGGCTCTTAAGTTTCCCTTGACTTTCTGCCATGAGGGTGGTGTCATCTACATGGCTCAGGATATTGAGATTTCTCCCAGCAATCTTAATTTCAGCTTGTGCATCATCCAGTCCAGAATTTTGCGTGATATACTCTGAATATAAGTTAAATAAGCAGGGTGACAATATATAGCCATGATGTACACCTTTCCCAATTTGGAACCAGTCTATTCTTCTATGTCTGATTTTAACTGTTGCTTCTTGACCTGCATACAGTTTTCGCAGGAGGCAGGTAAGGTGGTCTGGTATTCCCATCTCTTTAAGAATTTTCCACAGTTTGTTGTGATGCACACAGTCAAAGACTTTAGCATAGTCAATGAAGCAGAAGTAGATGTTTTTCCAGAACTCTCTTGCTTTTTCAGTGATCCAACGGATATTGGGAATTTGATCTCTGGTTCCTTTGCCTTTTCTAAATCCAGCTTGTATATCTAGAAGTTCTCACTTCGTGTACTATTGAAGCCTAGCTTGGAGAATTTTGAGAATTACTTTGCTAGCGTGTCAGACGAGTGAAATTATGCGGTAGTCTGAACATTCTTTGACATTGCCTTTCTCTGGGATTGGCATGAAATCACTGTTTCCAGTCCTGTGGCCACTGCTGATTTTCCAAATTTGCTGGCATATTGAGTATAGCACTTTAACAGCATCATCTTTTAGGATTTGAAACAGCTCAGCTGGACTTTCATCACCTCCACTAGCTTTGCTTGTAGTGATGTTTCCTAAGGCCCACTTGACTTCGCTCTCCAGAATGTCTGGCTCTAGGTGAGTGATCACACCATCATGGTTATCTGGGTAATTAAGATCTTGTCTGTATAGTTCTGTGTATTCTTGCCACCTCTTAATATCTTCTGCTTCTGTTAAGTCCATACTGTTTCTGTCCTTTATTGTGCCCATCTTTGCATGAAATGTTCCCTTGGTACCTCTAATTTTCTTGAAGAGATCTCTAGTCTTTCTCATTTTATTGCTTTCCTCTGTTTTTTTGCATTGATCACTTAGGAAGTCTTTCTTATCTCTCCTCCCTATTCTTTGGAACTCTGGATTCAGATGGATATATCTTTTTTTTTTTCTTTGCTTTTCGGTTCTCTTTTCTCAGCTATTTGTAAGGCCTCTTTAGACAACCGTTTTGCATTTTTGTGTTTCTTTTCTTGGGAAAAGAATCCATTTGTCACTTCCACTGTATAATTGTAAGGGATTTGATTTAGGTCATACCCGAATGTCTAGTTTCTTCAATTTAAGTCTAAATTTTGTAATGAGGAGTTCATGATCTGAGCCATAGTCAGTTCCCAGTCTTGTTTTTGCTGACTAAATAGAGCTTCTCCATCTTTGGCTGCAAAGAATATATTCAATCTGATTTTGGTATTGACTATCCGTTGATGTCCATGTGTAGAGTCATCTCTGTGTTGTTGAAAGAGAGTGTTTGCTATGACCAATGTGTTCTCTTGGCAAAACACTGTTAGCCTTTGCCCTGCTTCATTTTGTACTCCAAGGCAAAACTTGCCTGTTACTCCAAGTATCTCTTGACTTCCTACCTTTGCATTCCATGGAAAGGATATCTTTTGTGTATGTTAGTTCTAGAAAGTCTTGTAGGTCTTCATAGAGCTAGTCAACTTCAGCTTCTTTGGCATTAGTGGTTTGGGCATAGACTAGGATTACTGTGATATTGAATGGTTTGCCTTGGAAACAAACAGAAATCATTCTGTCATTTTTGAGACTGCACCCAAGTACTGCATTTCAGACTCTTTTGTTGACTATGAGGGCTACTCCATTTCTTCTAAGGGATTCTTGACCACAGTAGTAGATGTAATGGTCATCTGAATTAAATTTGCCCATTCTGTTATCAAACAAATATGCAAAAAAAGTTTCCATTGGTTTCTATTGACCCTAAAAAGCTGTTTCTAAAGTGGAAATCAGAAATGTAAAAAATTTAAAATTATTCATTTAAGTGTAGTTTTCTATTAGTGGATGAATTTCCTGTCCAAAAAAATCTGCATAGTATTTACTTTAAAAGAACTTTGGGAACCTTTAAGCTATTAATTTATAAAAAATTCAATGAAAGTTGGAAAATAAAATTTCAATTTTCATCAATTAATAACTACAGCTGGTTAAAGTAATGTTTTTAATCATATCATTATCTATCTTGAAGGCTCTGATTCAGTTAACAGATATCTGTCTAAATTCTCTGTTCTGTTCAAATGTAGAGTGAAAACCCTGGTTTTCTTCTTTCTGGCCCACAGGAAATGTGACATAATATAAAAATATTTGTGTTAGTAACAAATCAATGTTGAGACTGTGTCTTCTCTTTTTTTTATTCCTTCCTTCTTGCCTTGTTAATTTCATTTTTCTTTCATTCATTCAACAAGTAGAGTTGAGTGCCAAGCACTTGCAAGGCATTAGCACTCAAAATTAATGACTCCCTTTTTTAGAAAAGTCAAGATGCATGTCTTCAGCCAAGCCCCTCAAATTCTATGAACCTTAAATTTCTTATCTATAAAGGTATTTAGTTACATTTTATAATCTTCCCACCTTTAAAATTATATCACTTTTCTATAAATTTTGAAAGATTTTCTTAGAACTATAGAGTCCAAGCCATCATTATAGACCATGGAGCACAATTCTAGAATCCAAAATATTACTTGTTCATATATACACAGGTGTTTGGAACAAGAATCCCTTAGGCATTACCTTAAGGATCTGAGGACTATGAACAGACATACTGTGAGGTAACATAAGGGGGATACATTACCCTCTCCTTTTCAGGATTTTTAGAAGATATAGATATTTTACTTCCTGTCTAATGGAGAAGGGGTGACTTTACTAATTAGTGAATTGAATTTGGAAGTAACTGATTCTGTCCCTTCTATGTTTATCCCCTTCTGGGAACCTGTTCTCAAGTTGCTCTCATATCTGCTTCTCTACGTTGGCTGATCTACAGTGGCAGGATTTAATCCTAGGGTACTTGCAGTAAAAGAGAGACCTTTGATTTTGAAAAGGTATGTGCGAAAGGGGAGGTATTAGGAAACCTAATTGGATGCAGATTTAAGCCATATTCTCTTGACAACTTGAATAATAAAACTGATATACTGATCTTCATTTATAAGATTCTTATGTCCTATTTTTAGATTGTTCGACAACTCCCATAAAGGTAAAGAGTGGGAAAAGCCCAACAGAAATGTGTTTTTCTGAAATGTACATGTGGGAAAAAAATATGAGTTTAGAAACAGTCATTACCAACTCTCTAAGTGCCTCAAAGAACATCTCTACAGCATCTTTACCAGAAAGTTATCTTTTGCACTTTATCTTAACACTTACATTTCTATAACAATTGTTTAATAATTGTTTAACTATAATTAAAAGTAGATTTTATATATATTAAAAGTACTGATCATTCGACTCATTTTGAGCCTCAATCAAGTGCATGGAAGATAAATACTGGATGAAAAAAAGGTGACTTTTGAATTAAAAATTCAGTCAATGGATGATGAGTCACTTAAGTAATTGTACATTTCCAGAGAATAAGAACCCATCTGTCCAAGAATATCTTGTATTCTACACATGACTCAGTACAGAATAGTTTCTACACAAAGAGAAGTGTTCAATAAATGTTTGTTGAATATGGATTGAAGTAGGTGAAATACTGCATAAACTCAGTCTCTCCTTACTGTCTTCCTTGTGTGTGTGTTGGTCACTCAGGAGTGTTTGACTCTTTGTGACCCCGTGGACTGTAGCCCACCAGGTTCTTCTGTCCATGGAATTCTCCAGGCAAGAATACTGGAGTGGATTGCCATTTCCTTCAGAGGACCTTCCAGACCCAGGGACTGAACCCTAATCTCTCACTTTGCAGGCAGATTATTTACCATCTGAGCCACCAAGGAAGCCTTATTTTCTCTAATAGGTCATTTTTAAGTGGCACTTACTATAAGTTTTGGACTACCTGCCTTCAAGTCTTTATATTCCACAAGTCTCTCTTTAAAATATATATTAAAAGAACAATAAACATGTACATGTGACATGCATAATGGATGACAGTTGACAATTTTATAATTTTGTAATGAACACAACACAAATAAGACTAGATTATGTTGCTATTCAATAGCACTACTCAATAGTGCTTCACTATTGCACTATAAGGTGAAAACAATCTCATATTATTTAATAAACTGTGTGAAATATCTATTTGACAGATGAAGAAACTGAGGTTCAGAGAGATTAAATGCATGCTCACTTATATTCCACTGGTTGATTCTTAAGTCTCATTTATTTCATGCTGCTGCTGCTGCTGCTGCAAAGTTGCTTCAGTCATGTCCAACTCTGTGCAACTCCATAGACGGCAGCCCACCAGGCTCCCCCATCCCTGGGATTCTCCAGGCAAGAACACTGGAGTGGGTTGCCATTTCCTTCTCCAATGCATGAAAGTGAAAAGTGAAAGTGAAGTCACTCAGTGGTGTCCAACTCTGTGCAATCCCATGGACTGCAGCCCACCAGGTTCCTCCATCCATGGGATTTTCCAAGCAAGAGTACTGGAGTGGGGTGCCATTGCCTTCTCTGGTCATTTCATGCTGCTGCTACTGCTAAGACACTTCAGTCGTGTCTGACTCTGTGCGACCCCATAGACGGCAGCCCACCAGGCTCCCCCGTCCCTGGGATTCTCCAGGCAAGAACACTGGAGTGGGTTGCCATTTCCTTCTCCAATGCATCATTTCATGCTAGATTCTAATTATTCAGCACTAATTATTCAACACAATGACTACCTAGAAATGGATTTCCAATTAAGAAACTTCTATAACTGCAAATAATTATCTATCAGCTGCTTGCCACATCCTAAATTTTGCATTTGCTGAACTTTCATGCTAGAGCAAGAGAGGAAGGGTCACTGACAGTGAGGTCTCTGTGCAGTGCAACTTAAAACAACAAAACAAAACAGGAAGAATCCTGCTGACAAGAAGTCAATAAAATAAAGTGGGACTGATTCAGAAAAATAAAAGATTTATTTACAACAATACTTTAAAAAATAATTAACCACCCTTGAAGATGTCATTTGATTTTTAGAACTAAATTCTCAACAGTTTGTGAAAATTATTTTTAGAATGCAATTAGCATGTCATCAGGATGTTTAGATTATAATCCCATAAGTTCACTGTCAACTATACAGAGAACAGATGGAGAAATTTGGATCTTGCTTTTTTCAACAAAATCATGGGTCTATTTGATTAAAAGTTTTAAACAGCAACAACAAAATCTTTAGAAAGTAAATAGAATACATCCCAAATCAATTAAACCAATGACTCATCTAGTTTACTGTATATATGGTTTCTGTCAGTACACCAACATCTCATTCACTGGGTATTTAAGTATAAAATGAATTAATTGTGCTCCCTAGTGGCTCAGAAGGTAAGGAATCTTCCTGCAATGCAGGAGACGAAAGTTCAATCCCTGGGTAAAGAAGATTCCTCAGAGAAGGGAATGGCTACTCACTTCAGTATTCTTACCTGGAGAATTTCCTGGACCTAGAGGCCTGACAGGGTACAGTGTATGTGGTCACAAAGAGAATAATGAAGTGAGTACCAGGATTGAGAAAGTACCTGTTTAGGAAAATCACCAAGAAAATGGCACTTGAGTTAGATCTTAATGACCAGGTGTGAGTTGACCAGGCAGGAAACAGGGATGGAGAAATCACAGGCAGAGGAGGACCCTACATAGAGGCACAAGTCTGGTTGAGGGAAGGAGTGGTAAATCAGTGTTGTTATATACACTGTACTTGGAGTGAGGGAGAATGGAAGTAGGTAAATGTAGAAAGAGACATCTACATGAAGAGCCTCATATATATCTGCCTACTCTATCCAGTTGAAAATCAATGGATGTTTTTGGAGTAAAGAAACAGTAAATCCATACTGTGTTCTAGGAAAATCACTCTAATGGCGGTATGGATGGAGATTGTAGCATAGACAAAATCCCCAAATCTCAAACACCAGGTAAAAGTTATTAGTTTCTGTCTGATGAGAAAGGATGGGACCCAAACTAACATGGTGACCTAGAACTGGAGATAGTCTTTGAGATGTGTTTGAAAGGAGACTAGAGTTGGAGTGTGATAGGCTATGGATGTGAGGCTTAGAGAAGGATCTAGAGAATGCCCACCTTTTGAATTTAGATGGCTACATGGTACCATTGAGCTTCCCCAGTGACTTAGTGGTAAAGAATCCACCAGCAAGTCAGGAGTTGCAGAAGACATGGATTCTATCCATGGGTTGGGAAGATCCTCTGGAGGAGAGCATGACAACCCGCTTCAGTATCTTTGCCTGGAGAATCCCATGGACAGAGGAGCCTTGTGGGCCACAGTACATGGGTCACAAAGAGTCAGACATGACTGAAGCAACTTAGCACACAGCTAAAGAAATATCAACATTAGGAAATATGGAGAGCTAAAGAAGAGTGCTCAGCTGGCAATGAATTCCATCTGAGGCATGTTAAACTTGAGATGCCCTTGGAATATGCAGAAGGACTTATGAAGAAGGAAGACAGGAATATGGAACTCAAGGAATATGGGAGAACTGATCTAGGGCTACGTATTTTCAGGACATCCTGTGACTGGAATTGATGGCTGTCTAAGATCAATTAGAGCAAGTATCCAGAAGGATGTGTATGTAACCAAGGGACATCTCAGGTTTTTAAGGCATATGTGGAAGAAACATCAGTGAGGAAAACAGAAAGAATCTCAAAGGAAGCAGAATCCAAGGTAGAAGTTTAAACAGATAATGGTCAAGAGTGTCCAATGTTGCAAGACAGTGAAGAGGATAAAGACTGAAGAACATCCAAGTAACCCACATCCCCGTATCCCCCCAAAAAATGCAATTGATGAAAATTTGGGAATCGGAGGGGAAAAAATTGTTTATAATTAAAATATCCTACAGATAATTAAATAGAAGAGATAATTAGCACATGTTTTTAATCTATTAAAATATTCAAAAGTGCCAAAAGAAGTATCTTCTCTTAATTTATTCTTAAGCAGAGCAAATTTGTGACTCACAAAAGATTTCACTCTAAATGAAATCTTCTGTCATCATTTATGCATATGGACCCCAAAGTGGCCTTGCGAATATAGACAAGCCACAGAAAATCTCCAGATATACAGAAAGAAGTTCTTCCAACATCTTTCATTTCTTTTATATTCATTGACTTTTCATCATGGTTTCTAACAAGCCAAGTAAATAAGAACCATATTTTTACAATGTTGACCATATTTTGTATTGACCCTCTGAACTCTTTCCTCCTAAGTCTTAACATAATTTTATTTCCCAATAGAAGGGATATTGTTTATCCTAAAATCAATTTTAAAAATTTTTTTCCCAAATCAATAAGAATATATAATTTCCTCTCTACAGCACAAAATATATTAATAATAATGAAAGCTTTACTTTTATAAGATATAATAAATTGCAAAAGCTTTTCATGAACTAGCTCACCTAATATCCTCAATAACTTAAGAAAGCAAATAAGGTAGATATATTTATCTTGCAGGTAGTAAATATGACTTTAATGTTTAAGTTACCTGTCAAAAAAATCACATGGACTCTTGCTCTATTACACTGCTTCAGAGTTATCCTTAGCCAGAAAAATGAAGTTCCTCAGCAGATGATCACTTTTGAATTTTTAGTGCAAAATATTCTTAATTTTATGTTCTCAAAGAGAAAAATACATTGATTGATTTTCTCTTTAATAGTCAATATATTAAGCTATGTTTAATAAGATATTAATATTAATGTTAACGTTAAGTTGCTTGCTCAGTCATGTCCGACTCTTTGCGACCCTGTGGACTATAGCCCTCCAGGCTCCTCCATCCATGGGATTCTCCAGGCAAGAATACTGGAGTGGGTTGCCACTTCCTTCTCCAAGGGATCTTCCCAACTCAGGGATCGAACCCATGTCTCCCGCATTGCAGGCAGACTCTTTAACCTCTGAGCCACCAGGGAAGCCCAATAAGATGTTAGGTATATGAAAATTATAATACTTCTTACATGAACTTATTTTATTATGAGAAATCACATGGCTTAGAGAGTTTGGACGCTATAGTCACACTGACCAGCTTCAAATTCTAGCTGTGCTACTTATTAAGCGTATGACTTTAGTCATGTCATTTAACCCCTCTGTGCCTCAGTTTCTTCATTTGTAAAACAAATATGATGATAATAGTAACAGTACCTACTTCCTAGGTTTGATGTATGAGTTACTATATCTAAAGTATTATGTGCTTGCACTCAGTCACTGTCATGTCTGACTCTGTGACCCCAAGGACTGTAGTCTGCCATGCTCCTCCACCCATGAGATTTTCCAGGCAAGCATATGAAATGGCTTGCCATTTCCCTCCCCAGAGGCTCTTCCCGACCTAGGGATCAAACTCATGTCTCAATTGCATGCAGATTCTTTACCACTGAGCCACCAGTGAAGCCCCAAACATTAGCTATACTGTTATTTTTCTAAAATGTAGTCACACCTTTCCTAATGAAACAGAAGGAATTAACAAACAGAACATTTTTTTGACCTAATGATAGCTTTTAGCTCTAAAAAGATTGTAAACATCTATTGAGCAGACCTAAGGAAATGAAAGAATCAGGATAAGTTTCCACCATCTTAATCACCGTATTTGAAAGGATTTGAATGTAGATGGCTATGTATGACTTGAAGATATAAATCTAAATCCCAAATTTTTGTCTGTTCTTATCAATTAAATAAAATTTTAAAGGCAAATATATTATTTTACATGAGCAAAAGACATGACTAAACATGGTAAAGAATTTTTAAAAAGAATAGAAGAGCTACTGAAATAAAGTTGAATCTCAGCTAAAGCTTTGGGGACCAGGGCAACCCAAGCAGGCCTTGGGATCTTGGCAGAATGATCCCATGTACCTTTCCACTAAGTGCTGTTGTTAATAATATTCTGCTGCCAACAATGTCGGCCACCATGTCCCTTACTTCAATATTACAAATCTTTGGGAAATCTCTGATCCAGTTTTCATTGGATGCCCACCTTGGGAAAGTAACCTACATAGGAGAGGCAAGGTGATACAGAGATTTTCAGAATGCTGGAAACCATCCTATAAGCATAATGGACAAATCTAAATAGAGAGAGGCAGATTTGAAAGGTCTAAACAGACAACTCTCCCCAAAATTCACTATAATTTGTTAACCATAAATTTGACACTATCACCTTACTTCCATAGAATGTAGATTAGTAGCATAACATTGCTTCATCAAAAAACGTTTTTTTATGAGGCCTTTTTGAATGATTGCCAATTTGCTTTACAGAAAACCCATTCTATGAGCACCTCTCTCCCAACCCAACATTCACTGAGGTTCTCTCTTTTCTCATACACTTGCTAATGTTGACTGTTATAATTTGGGGAAAAGGGCAATTTCAGCTTGGCAGGTTAAAAAATGATAGCCATTATTTTACCTTTAATTCTGTGACTCTCAGATATAGCACAATTCTTCAATAAATTCTTCTACCACTCTCCCTCCTTCTTTGGCCTTAGGCAAGCTCAAGATGGTTTCTCATACTTGCAAATAAAATTTGAAAAAGAAAGCTAAAAAAGTAAAGATGTCAATCTCAGTATTATTTTAACTCATGGACATTTGGAAAAAATAAGTATGCATCAATATGAAAATAGCTAAAATTTTAATAATAAAAAAATTTAATAATATTTAATGGTATGAAATATGCTCATGGTGCTATTTTAGGTGCAAAAACAATATGTTTCAAAGATTTTGTATCAGTTCAGTGCAGTCGCTCAATCGTGTCCGACTCTTTGCGACCCCATGAATCAAAGCACACCAGGCCTCCCTGTCCATCACCAACTCCCGGAGTTCACTCAAACTCATGTCCATCGAGTCGATGATGCCATCCAGCCATCTCATCCTCTGTCGTCCCCTTCTCCTCCTGCCCCCAACCCCTCCTAGCATCAAAGTCTTTTCCAATGAGTCAACTCTTCACGTCAGGTGGCCAAAGTTTCAGCTTTAGCGTCAGTCCTTCCAAAGAACACCCAGGACTGATTTCCTTTAGAATGGACTGGTTGGATCTCCTTGCAGTCCAAGGGACTCTCAAGAGTCTTCTCCAACACCACAGTTCAAAAGCATCAATTCTTCAGCCCTCAGCTTTCTTCACAGTCCAACTTTCACATCCATAAGATTTTGTATACATCACCATAAAAAATGTATGAAACTAGTAAACAGAAAAAATAAGAAAATAATTGATTAAGGTGCTATAATAATAGTCATTCCTACATAGTAGGATAACTGATTTTGTGTATTCTCTTCTTTATTCTTTATTTTCTATTTTCTAAGCATTTATTATCAATATAATCCACCAAGATCCAAAGCTTACCTGGATTCCCTGGTCCCCAAAACATAACTGACGTTCAACATTATTTTATTTATATAGTTGTTTGTATTCTTTCTTTTTATTCCTCATTACAATGTTTATTCATGTTCTTTGCTCATTTTAAAACAACGTATCTGCCTTTAAAACAAATGTGTTTAGTTTTCAAATACTGAAACAAAGTCATACATAGCCATGTACTTTCCAATTGTTTCCAATGTGGTGATCATGATAGTAGAAACTTCTTGATTCTTCATTTCCTTAGGTCTTCTCATAGATGTTACAGTTCTGTTAGAGTCCAGAATCATCATGAAGTCAGAGTGTTCTCTTTGTTAATTGCTTGTGTTTTATTAGAAAAGATGTGACTACATTATAGAATAAACAGTGAGAGGCAATGCCTACATGGTGCTTTAGATGTAATAACTCATACAACAAACTTACGAAGAGGTATTATTATCATCATCTAGTTTACAAAAGAGAAAACCGAGACATAGAGAGGTTAAGGGATGTGACTAAAGCTGTACAGTTAATCAATATTAATAGCACAGGTAGGACTTGAACCTAGTCAGTGTGGCTCCAGAGTCCCAGAATAGTACCATATACGTGACTGCCTCAAATGCTGGGCTGGAAGAAGCACAAGCTGGAACCAAGACTGCCAGGAGAAATATAAATAACCTCAGATATGCAGATAACACCACGCTTATGGCAGAAAGTGAAGAGGAGCTAAAAAACCTCTTGATGAAAGTGAAAGAGGAGAGTGAAAAAGTTGGCTTAAAGCTCAACATTCGGAAAATGAAGATCATGGCATCTGGTTCCATCTCTTCATGGCAAATAGATGGGGAAACAGTGGAAAGAGTGGTTGACTTTATTTTTCTGGGCTCCAAAATCACTGCAGATGGTGACTGCAGCCATGAAATTAAAAGATGTTTACTCCTTGGAAGGAAAGTTATGACTAACCTAGATAGCATATTGAAAAGCAGAGACATTACTTTGCCAAGAAAGGTCCATCTAGTCAAGGTTATGGTTTTTCCAGTGGTCATGTATAGATGTGAGCATTGGGCTGTGAAGAAGGCTGAGTACTGAAGAAGTGATGCTTTTGAACTGTGGTGTTGGAGAAGACTCTTGAGAGTCCCTTGGACTGCAAGGAGATCCAACCAGTCCATTCTAAAGGAGATCAGCCCTGGATGTTCATTGGAAGGACTGATGCTGACGCTGAAACTCCAATACTTTGGCCACCTGATGCTAAGAGTTGACTCATTGGAAAAGACCCTGATGCTGGGAAGGATTGGGGGCAGGAGGAGAAGGGGACGACTGAGGATGTGATGACAGGATGGCATCACCAGCTCGATGGACCGGAGTTTGAGTGAACTCCGGGAGTTGGTGATGGACAGGGAGGCCTGTCGTGCTGTGATTCATGGGGTCACAAAGAGTTGGACATGACTGAGAGACTGAACTGAACTGAACTACACTCAGAATCTTAAACTGGCTCCCTCAGCCAAGCCAAAGCACTCCCACAGGGACTGCTGATGCACATGGAGAGTTTTAGATACAGGTCTTGGTACAGAAGCCCAGACAAGCACAGGACAAACAGTGCTAATATTTGGTAGGCAATTTTGAGAGTAGCAGATCCTCAGTAGTAGATAGCATTGCTCTTGGAGATCTATGAATGCCTAGAGGCAAGGAGACAGGCACCTTGTGAAATGGTTTTCAGGACACCAGATCACAAAAGCAGATTGAGAATCAAATGGATGTACTGCTGTTTCCTTTCCTCCAAGATGGAGAGACTCTGGTGCTTGGCATGGGACAAGGGGAGGGGCTAATGTCATCAACCACAGACATCTCTGCCATGCATGGTAAACTACAACACCTGGCAATGTAGTTTGAAATACGGTGTATTAATAGCAAATCTGAAGTATAGAAGGCCAGAAGAGCAGATCATTGACTTTTTTTTTCTTTTTTTGCTACACTGTGCAGTTTGTGGGATCTTGAGACATTAGCTCCCTGGCCAGGAGTTCAACCCAGATACCCCACAGTGGAAGCATGATGTCTCAAACACTGGAGCACCAGGGAATTCCCAGGAGATAACTGATATTTAAAGATAGGTCCCTACTTACAATTCCCAAGAGGAAAGGGCACCCCACCCCTTCCCAAGATGAGGGATCTGCACAGGAGACAGAAGGAAGGGAGGGCACTATGGGCAAAGGCCTTTGTTCTAGTTTTCTTAGGAAGGAACTGATAAAGCAGGTTAAGCAGACTTAAGATTGCCTGGTTTAAGTAATTTCAGTTACTCAAAACAAGGACTCTGAGGCCCCCGGTTGTCAAACGCCTGGCCCTGGGGTGATTAGGGCAAGTGTGTCATGGTCCAGGGTCTGAGAGCTAATAACAGGATAGACTCTGGGCTGTTTGGTTTGTATTTGAAAAGCATGCCTGGATAAATCAGTGGTTGGGATTAATGAACACACATTACTGTATATAAGATAGATTACCAACCAACAAGGGCCTACTGTATAGTCCAGGGAACTCTACTCAATATTCTGTGATAACCTATATGAGAAAAGAATCTGGAAAAGAGTATTTATATGTATAACTGAATCACTTTGCTGTACACCTGAAACTAATACAACATTGTATAATAATAAGTCAACTATACTCCAATAAAAATGAAGAGAAAAAGAAAGGAAAGGAAAGCATGTCTGGAAGTAGGACCTCTCCCAAGGAAGAGGGGTGACAAGAGGGGCAGGAGGCCAAGACAAAGTGGCTCAGGCACATTGTCAAACTGTCCAGAACAAGGCATGTCTGGTTTAGGCATGTGGGGCAGATGTTAAAACATCAAGTTTACAGAAGCTGGAAATGTGGTTGATACAACTTGAGCATTGGGAAGCCAAAAAATAAAAATAGCAATTCATCTAAGGGGCCCAGCAACTGAAGAGAAAAGAAACAATCAGAACACATACCCAGTGAAATAGATATGATGGCAGACTTTAGGAAAAAGCTCAAATAAAAAGACATTGAAATATTTTACATTTTTTAAATTAGATAATTATTTTAAACTATTAATCAAAACAAATATTAATTAAAATTGTTTAATTTAAATAATTTTATTTAAAGTATTTCAATTAAATAACTCAATAGATGACCTGAAGGAGAGAATCTTCAGTTCAGTTTGGTTCAGTTCATTTCAGTTCAGTCGCTCAGTCGTGCCCAACTCTTTGCGACCCCATGAATCGCAGCATGCCAGGATTCCTTATCCATCACCAACTCCCGGAGTTCACTCAAACTCACGTCCATAGAGTCAGTGATGCCATCCAGCCATTTCATCCTCTGTCGTCCCCTTCTCCTCCTGCCCCCAGTCCCTCCCAGCATCAAAGTCTTTTCCAATGAGTCAACTCTTCACATCAGGTGGCCAAAGTACTGGAGTTTCAGCTTTAGCATCAGTCCTTCCAAAAAACACCCAGAACTGATATCCTTTAGAATGGACTGGTTGGATCCCCTTGCAGTCCAAGGGACTCTCAGGAGTCTTCTCCAACACCACAGTTCAAAAGCATCAATTCTTCAGTGCTCAGCTTTCTTCACTGTCCAGCTCTCACATCCATACATGACCACTGGAAAAACCATAGCCTTGACTAGACAGACCTTTGCTGGCAAAGTAATGTCTTTACTTTTCAATATGCTATCTAGGTTGGTCATAACTTTCCTTCCAAGGAGCAAGTGTCTTTTAATTTCATGGCTGCAGTCACCATCTGCAGTGATTTTGGAGCCCAAAAAAATAAGATCTGATACTGTTTCCACTGTTTCCCCATCTATTTCCCATGAAGTGATGGGACCACTTATGAGTTCTCATATGTGACAAACTTCCCAGTACTTGGAGGCAAATTACAAAGGGAAGGAAATCATAAGGGGAAAGAGCTAAGACCTGAAATGTAGATCTGGGAGGCCTACAATGTAAAGGCCTGACATTGAACTTTCTGATTGCTAAGGCATTCATTCCAAAGTCACTCATCTCAAATAAACAAACATATGACCAGCTGTATGGTGCAGCTACTAGTTACACAAATATATAAGAGTCCAGGCTTCCCAATCCATGAAGTTTGCCTTTTAGAAAGCCCTGAATAACCTAGTAACTGACCATCACTTCCCGCAACCTAACTCTTGCTCTTAGGTTCAAAATTCACCAATAAAGAATCCTCCTGCCAATGAGGGAGAAGCAAGAGATGCAGATTCAATCCCGGGGTTGGGAAGATACCCTGGAGTAGGAAATGACAACCTACTCCAGTATTCTTGTCTGAAAAATTTCATGGACAGAGGAACCTGCTGGTTACAGTCCATGGGATCACACTGGACTGAGTGAATCACCATGAATGTACCCAAATGAAGATAGAACCTCAACACCCTAGGTGCCCCACCCTCCTACCCCAATAAAGATAAAACCTCAGGTCCACTCTTTCTTCCTCTCTTTCTCTCCCCACATCTTCCCTATGTGACTCTTGGGCATCAGAACTTGTGAGTGATAAATATTTTTTTCAAGATTTCTTCATGCTTGTTGCTGATGTGTGTCTTGCAATCCTAGTAAATATCACAGGAACCAGCCCATCCACACCATTGAATAGTACTTACCAGGAGTCACATGAGTTCAGGTGAGAGCCCTAGGCAATCCTGGACAATAACAGAACTATTGATAGGTTATTGTTGTTCAGTCACTCTGTCTTGTCTGATTCGTTAAAACCTACTCAAAACAAGCCCATCCATTAGAACGACAGGAATTCAGAGAGTAGGAAAGGAAAGTGATAACAGAAAGTCAGTTCAGTTCAGTTCAGTTGCTCAGTCATGTCCGACTCTTCGTGACCCCATGAATCACAGCACACCAGGCCTCCCTGTCCATCACCATCTCCCGGAGTTCACTCAGACTCATGTCCATCGAGTCCGTGATACCATCCAGCCATCTCATCCTTGGTCGTCCCCTTCTTCTCCTGCCCCCAATCTCTCCCAGCATCAGAGTCTTTTCCAATGAGTCAACTCTTCGCATGAGGTGGCCAAAGTACTGGAGCTTCAGCTTTAGCATCATTCCTTCCAAAGAAATCCCAGGGTTGATCTTCAGAATGGACTGGTTGGATCTCCTTGCAGTCCAAGGGACTCTCAAGAGTCTTCTCCAACACCACAGTTCAAAAGCATCAATTCTTCGGTGCTCAGCCTTCTTCACAGTCCAACTCTCACATCCATGCATGACCGCAGGAAAAACCGTAGCCTTGACTAGATGGACCTTAGTCGGCAAAGTAATGTCTCTGCTTTTGAAAATACTATCTAGGTTGGTCATAACTTTTCTTCCAAGGAGTAAACATCTTTTAATTTCATGGCTGCAGTCACCATCTGCAGTGATTTTGGAGCCCAAAAAAATGAAGTCTGACACTGTTTCCACTGCTTTCCCATCTATTTCCCATGAAGTGATGGGACCAGATGCCATGATCTTCGTTTTCTGAATGCTGAGCTTTAAGCCAACTTTTTCACTCTCCTCTTTTACTTTCATCAAGAGGCTTTTTAGCTCCTCTTCCCTTTCTGCCATAAGGGTGGTGTCATGTGTATATCTGAGGTTATTGATATTTCTCCCAGCAATCTTGATTCCAGCTTGTGCTTCTTCCAGCCCAGCATTTCTCATGACGTACTCTGCATAGAAGTTAAATAAGCAGGGTGACAATATACAGCCTTGACGTACTCCTTTTCCTATTTGGAACCAGTCTGTTGTTCCATGTCCAGTTCTAACTGTTGCTTCCTGACCTGCATACAGATTTCTCAAGAGGCAGGTTAGGTGGTCTGGTATTCCCATCTCTTTCAGAATTTTCCACAGTTTCTTGTGATCCACACAGTCAAAGGCTTTGGCATAGTCAATAAAGCAGAAATAGATTTTTTCTGGAACTCTCTTGCTTTTTCCATGATCCAGCAGATGTTGGCAATTTGATCTCTGGTTCCTCTGCCTTTTCCAAAACCAGCTTGAACATCAGGGAGTTCACAGTTCACGTATTGCTGAAGCCTGGCTTGGAGAATTTTGAGCATTACTTTACTAGCATGTGAGATGAGTGCAATCATGCGGTAGTTTGAGCATTCTTTGGCATTGCTTTTCTTTGGGATTGGGATGAAAACTGACCTTTTCGAGTCCTGTGGCCACTGCTGAGTTTTCCAAATTTGCTGGCATATTGAGTGCAGCACTTTCACAGCATCATCTTTCAGGATTTGAAACAGCTCAACTGGAATTCCATCACCTCCACTAGCTTTGCTCATAGTGATGCTTTCTAAGGCCCACTTGACTTCACATTCCAAGATGTGTGGCTCTAGATTAGTGATCACATTCATCATCATTATCTGGGTCGTGAAGATCTTTTTTGTACAGTTCTTCCGTAATAGACTAAAATAGTCTTTGAAGCAAATTTCCTTAAGATAAAGTATTTCCTGAGTCTTCAGACTAATTAGCTAGCTAGCTTTCAGGTGTTAAGGAAAACAGGTGACCTCCTAGGCATATAGTCTTATCATTCCCAAACCCTAAGGATTAAGAGAAGATCTTACAATATGCTAAGAAAAACAAAATGCACACAATTGAAAAAAAAATAGCTATCTGAATGATTCCAGGCTTTTTACGTGGCATTTTGGAGGAAACAAGACAGTAGACCTGCAGTGACAGAAACTTCCAACAGAAAAGTCTACAGGTGACACTAATCAACACACACCACTCATCTTTTGGGGTGAAAGTAAAATGTTTAAGGATATGCAAGAATTCAGAGTATACATCTACAAATTCCATATAAAGAAAATGCATGCATGCAAAAAAAATACTAACCAATTTACAAGTGAACCCAAAGAGAGACATTGATGTAATGGATAATGAAATATAAAGGATATAGCAGTGAAAAAAACAAAATTATAAACACTTTTATAATTATATATTCACTATACACATAATTAAGTCTTTATACTGCTGTTGCTGCTGCTAAGTCACTTCAGTTGTGTTCGACTCTGTGCCACCCCATACATGGCAGCCCACCAGGCTCCCCTGTCCCTGGGATTCTCCAGGCAAGAACACTGGATTGGGTTGCCATTTCCTTCTCCAATGGATGAAAGTGAAAAGTGAAAGTGAAGTTGTTCAGTCGTGCCCTACTCTTTGCGACCCCATGGACTGCGGCCCACCAGGCTCCTCCATCCATGGGATTTTCCAGGCAAGAATACTGGAGTAGGGTGCCATTGCCTTCTCCGAATTACGTCTTTATCAGTTCAGTTCAGTTTAGTCTCTCAGTTGTGTCTGACTCTTTGCGATCCCATGAATTGCAGCAAGCCAGGCCTCCCTGTCCATCACCAACTCCCAGAGTTCACTCAAACTCATGTCCATTGAGTTGGTGATACCATCCAGCCATCTCATCCTCTGTCATCCCCTTCTCCTCCCGCCCCCAATCCCTCCCAGTCAGAGTCTTTTCCAATGAGTCAACTCTTCACATCAGGTGGCCAAAATACTGGAGTTTCAGCTTTAGCATCAGTCCTACCAAAGAACACCCAGGACTGATCTGCTTTAAATGGACTGGCTGGATCTCCTTGCAATCCAAGGGACTCTCAAGAGTCTTTTCCAACACCACAGTTCAACAGCATCAATTCTTCAGCACTCAGCTTTCTTCACAGTCCAACTCTCACATCCATACATGACTACTGGAAAAAGTCTTTATATTTTATAGCAAATATAAAATCTAACTGGATAAAGATATTATTGTAAATGTATACTACAAATACTAAAAAAGCATTCTTTAGAACTTCCCTGGCAGTCTGGGCTTCCCTGGTGGCTCAGAGGTTAAAGCGTCTGCCTGCAATGAGGAAGACTTGGGTTCAATCCCTGGGTCGGGAAGATCCCCTGGAAAAGGAAATAGCAACCCACTCCAGTATTCTTGCCTGGAGAATCACATGGATGGAGGAGCCTGGTGGGTCACAGTCCACAGGGTCACAAAGAGCCAGACACAACTGAGCGACTTCACTTCCCTGGCAGTCCAGTGGTTAAAACTGTGCTTCCGATTCAGGGGCATGGATTTGATCCCTAATATGGGAACTAAGATCCCACATGCCCTGAGGCCAAAGATAAAAAGAATAAAAATATTCTCAAACATTTAAAGATCTTCTGAAAAATAAAAATAAGTATTCTTAATGATAAAGCATATGCAATTCAAAGTTCTAATCCACCTCCAGCAAAGATAATCATTACAGGCGGTGGGAAGGAGGGAAAGTAAGTTTCCTAGAGAGCTTTACTTGTTGGTGTGGTTGGGGAATAACAGAGAAATAAAACATGTGGAAAACAGATATGAATTGAACTATATTTCTCCAAATTTCATTTGTTGACATCCTACCCCTGTGATGTGACTATGGTCATACTTAGAGGGTAAATGCTGACACAGAGGTATATACAGAGAGAAGGTCATGTGAAGAAGGCAGAGACCAGAGTGATGTGTCGACAAGCCGAGGAATGTCAAAGATTGCCAGCAGCTGGCAGAAATCAGTCCAGAAATGGAATGGGTTCTCCTTCCCAGTTTCAGTAGGAAGGCACACTTGCCAGCACCTTGGTTTCAGATTTCTAACTCCCAAAATGTGAGATAATAAATTTCTCTTGTTCAAGCCTCCCTTTTTGTGATACTTTGATACTAGGGGAGCCCCAACCAATACATCAGGTAAAACTTTGTGGAAGTTAGTATTTTGTTTTTAGGTATTAGCAGAAATACGTTTCTGATTATATATATAAACAGAGAAGGGGAAAAGTAAAGATAAGTGAAATGGAAGGAAACAAAATGAAGAAAAAAGCATCAAAAGGAAAGAAAAAATAGCCATTTGCCCCACAACAAATAAGGAAAAAGGAAAGAAAAATGCTTTCTAAAATCAAGCATATCATTCACTTTACTAAGTGTAAACAGTTAATTTCTTACATAAAAGGTAGAGATTCTATTTAACTTTTTTTTAAAAAGCTGTACTTTATTTGAAAGTAACACATTGACATTAAAAGCTTTAAGCATTATTAAGTTCTCCTTTTTTGAGTGATAAGACCACATTCCCAGACCTCTAGCTGGTCAGTGAGTCGCATAACTAGTTTTAGTCAATGAACTGTGAGCCAGATAGTTGGATAAGGAAGCATGGGCGTGAACTCTTTCTTCTGCTGCAGTGAACACACATTGAGAAGGCAGAACTAGACGGAAACAGCCTGCATTATGGCAACAACAGATACAGGGCAACCAAGACCAAAAGTTGAAAAAAAAAAAGTAAAGAAGCTTTACTGGATTTAGTGTAAGACAAAAATGAACTTTGATTTTGTTTAAGTTTCTGAAATGTCAGGTTTAAGTTGTTGGTGAAATATAGTATTTTCCTATCTAAACTGATACACACAACTAAAATTCAGCAATTAAAATAGATTGAAAATAAAAAAGTAGACAAAGAGATACCAGGCAAATATAAAATTAAAGAAAACTAAAATGCATACATGATGAGGATTATAAGGCTAAAAGCTGCAAAATAGGATAAAAAGTGACATTGTCTAATGATAAATATTGCAATTCATAAATGAGATAAAGATAAAAGCAGCCTTAAATGCACATACATATCAATAATATGCTCGTGTCAGATATCAGCAATATGCTAGTTTAAAGATATAAAGCAAAAGTTATTGAAAGTGAAATAAAACATTGAATAAATTGGAGTATGAAACTTTAGTATATCTCAGAATTTGGCAGGTCTAATAGAAAAAATTCAGGTCATAGAAAAACTGGATAGTAACTGGCTTAATAAATAAATCCTTTGAATAGAGAATACATATTTCCTTTATATGTTTAATTTGGCCTCAACATAAAGCTCAATATAATCTTTAATATTGCTCTCTGTTATAATTCAATACAATTAGAAACTAATAAAATAACTGATATTATATAAAGAATTTGTTAAAGCAAATCCTGGGAGAAAAAAAAAAAAATGGTATGCCATAGCTCTTCAGAAGCTCTTATCCTATTATCAATATCAAGCGAACACTAGCCCATGGATTGAAGATAACCAATACTGTAATATATCCCATACTCAAATTATCTTCTACAGCATCTAAGATAGGTAATGACTTAAATTTCTTTTATAATGGGGGAAAATAGTTTGTTTCCCTACAAAACTTTGAGAAAACAGAACTTACACATAGGCAACACAAGATGCTCTAGCTCAAAAAAAAACCCAAACCAAGTTACATTCTAGGCTTCAAATATCCCATTCATACATCATTGTGCTGCCTCTATATAAGAGAATGACCATACGTCCTGGTTTGCCCAGGACGCTTGTGGTTTATGCCTGTTGTCCAGGTGTAATTATTAATCGCACGCTCTTTCATTTTCAAAAGTGTCTCCGTTTGGACAATAAATTTTGTAGTCACCCTACCATGTTACATGATACAGCCCATTGCTTAAGAGGACAGGGGTCTCTGGGTCTTTTCTGTTCCAAGATTTGTGAGGTTACTAGGGCCATCCATAGGCACCTTTTAACTGTCCTGAATGAAAGCACTGTAAGAAGTATTTATGACTCTGACCCAGTTAAAAAATATATTTATTAAAAAGACAGTGAGGAAATGCCATGTTTTACTACATAGACTCATACTAGAGAAAATGAATAATGTATTAGGAAAAATATAATGTATCCTCATTAAATATATAAAACATCTTTTTCTAAACAATAAAAATTCATCCATTCAAAATCAACTAGGTATGAACTAGAATATCATTCATACCATAGAAAGAATCAACATCAATTTGGTCTCCTTATATATATTAAAAAACATATATTAGATAAGCTATTGATAACATCTTGGATAATGTGGTACCTTCTTGATTCTATTTTGTCCCATGTTGGCCGTCATTTTTTGTACACATATTCCTACAATTTATTTCTCTGAGTAAACCCCAACTGATAGATTTATACTGTAATCAGCCTTGTGCTGTCAAAGTTCATATGTTAATGTAACATACATTTATTCATTATTCTATTCACAATACAGAGATGACAGACGACAACCTTAAAACACAATTCATACCTTTCTGTTTACTTCTTTTTGATAAAGAAACTGTGACTTTGGTGATGCCTGGACTATGCTTGAATATCTAATGGTTTTATTTTTTGACATACCTGTGTGTGTATGTGTTAGTCACTCAGTCATGCCCAACTGTTTGTAACCCCATGGACTGTAGCCCACCAGTCTCCTCAGTCCATGGAATTCTCCAGACAGGAATACTGGAGTGAATAGCCATTCCCTTCTCCACTGGATTTTCCTGACCCAGGGTGAACCTAGGTCTCCTGCATTGCAGGCAGATTCTTTTACTGTCTGAACCACCAGAAAAGCCCCTTAACATCCTTACTTCCACTTTCTAGTTCATTTTTGCACTGCCTACTACTAGCAATGTCTTAACTTGTTTATTCATTTTCAGTCTCAATGAGGTTGAAAATATCTCTATTTATGATAAAATGAATGCAATTATTTTCCTTCCTGGCCATTAGACAGTCAATAGTATTGGCATTGTAGTTGATAGCATCTGCTATTTTCACATTCTTCTTTACCAGGATTGCATTGATTAGATAGCTTTAGATACTTGTCAATCTCTATAGATAGATGAATTTGTCTTGAGTCTCTGTCAAATCAATGCTTAGTAATAGAATCTCACTTTATTTATTTGTCATGGAAATCTATATAACATTTCCCCTCAGAGATTTAGTTAATTAGTTAGCATGGTGATAATTATTAAATATTGAACTTGAAGTCTCTCCTTCCTCCTTGCCTCCTACTGATGGTATAATTGATCATCAAAGTTATCATGATAGCGATAGAAGTGATAAATACAGATTCTTCTCAGAGGAATAGCAGAATTTTCAAAGAATAAGAAATTTTATATATTTTTTAAATGTGTAGCTTCTAGAATTCCAAAGTAGGACTTAGAATCTGTTCCTGAAAATAGAGTAGAATAAATTTTGGAAAAATCAAGTAATCTTTAATGATTAGGAAGTTATACACAAGATTGAATTTAATTATTCATTAAAAACTATTCAAAAATTACCAAAACTTAGATTTCAAAAGGTTTGCCAGTAATTGAAAAAGTGACCAGATTTAAAGCATCCAGTGCCAATATACAAAGTACACCTAAATAAATACAGTTGGAAATCAATATCCATGTGTTCTGTATCTTTGGATTCAACTAACCACAGGTTAGGGCTTCCCAGGTGGCACTAGTGATAAAGAACTTGCCTGACAGTGCAGATAGATGTAACAGATTAGGGTTCAATCCCTGGATTGGAAAGATTCCCTGGAGGAGGGCATGGAAACCCACCCTAGTATTCTTGCCTGGAGAACCACATGGACAGAGGAACCTGGTGGGATATGGTCCATAGAGTTGCTAACCCCTAACCTTCCATGCTATTCTTCCCTGACCCGCTTCCTCTTGGCAATCACCAGCCATTTGCAGCAACATGGATGCGACTAGAGATTGTCATACTAAGTGAAGTCAAAAGAAGACAAATACCTTATGATATCATTCACACGTGACACAAATGAAACTATCTATGAATCAGAAACAAAATTAAGAACATAGAGAACAGACTGGTGGTTGTCTTGTGCTTCTTTTGCTTTTGTTTTTAACTCAGGTTACCACCAGCATAGCTTACGAATGTTTTACTCTGTAACTGTGGAGTAGAAGCATCAGGGAGTTGGACAATCCACAGACAGGTTATATTAAAGACAAAAGTTTGGGAAATGACTAAAGTATACTGAATTATATCATAAGTGTAAAACTTTAAAAAGCACTATGTACAATTTCTATTGCAAAACAGAAAGAAATAGTTAATAGGAATTCAAGGAAAGTAACTCCAAAACTGCTATTTAAAGGCCCTAGAAATGAATATAAACAGGATAAAAGCAACAATACATTGCAGTAATTTAAATTTAAAGGGAAAAGATAAATCAGGATAAAGTACTAGCCATAAGAACACAGCAACAAGATGGAAATTTATAAATACTCTATGCTGAGGAAAAGATAATTGAGGAAAAATAGACCTAATAAACCAGGAGGGGCATGAAATCTGTTATAAATAGAAAATGGCTAGGATATTTAAAAGATTTTCATATCAGTCTTTAGGTAGAAAAATTGAAGAAATGAAATCTGTAGAGTTAGAAAGTTCTGAAAAAGTAGCCAAAAAAGCTATAATGTTAGTGAAATATTTTAAGAACACATAAATCACCCAGCTATCATATATTACCAGGAGGATGATCTACAATAAAGGAAAATCTAATAATGTTTCTATGGAACTAAATTTTTATTGTTATAATTCTTAATCATATGTCTAAATATCAACAATATAGTAGGACTGTACTTATGGTAGAAATAACCACTTCAGTATGAATTTATAATTCAAGCTGAAAGGCGAAACGCAAGAGAAGAATAATATATGTTCAGGGAGAATCTAGAAATCATTTTCTCCACAATATATTAGAATATGCTATATATGGGTATTATTGTTCTATTAGTCCTTAGGAAAGATAATGATAAATGAAAGCTATGTTTCTAGAAAAGCTGAATTGAAATAATGCTAATAAACAGAATCAGTTCTGTGCCATTAAGTCTAGATCAAAATATTTTCTTACTCTTGAATTACCCATCATAACGTGGGGAAACCACTCATTAGTAACCCAGAGGAGTAAATGAAACACTTTGGAAGTGAGCTACCTTTCAGACCACCAACGCTGTATTGGCTTAATTGCACCCCATCGTACTAAGTGGTACTTTAGTGGGAGGGAGGATGCAATGCAACTACAGGGCACTTGACACAAAAGGGAATATTTTACTCATCGGAGAGGATACTTACAGATACTGTGATGATAACACTCGTCTAGTACCACTTCACACAAACACCTCGCTACATTTCTATGTATAAATTCACTTTTAGATTTGTCCCTTAAAGGGTGATTTTTGCACGCTTCAAAAACATTCAGACAGCAAATGGTATTCTAAAATAAAATTCAACTTTAAACTCTAAGAGTTCTTCTAACCGCTTGAAAGAAACCGCATCTTCGGTAGGCACCGTCCTGGCCAATGTGAAGAGCTGTGTGCCTGTACAGGAGTGTGCGCATTTTGAAATGGGGTGGAAGAAGCAATATATGTGTCTGTGAGAATTTATATACATTGTGAGCAGACATGCATGAAAAAATGCATTGTCCCTGTCCCTAGGTCATCCACAAACAGGATTCATGTTGAAGTCCTAACCTCTTTTTGACCACAATAAATAACTCTTGGCTCAGCTTCACTCTGCCAGGACCCCATCGGAGCCCCTTTCTGCTTAGAGGACATGGCCCCATTAAACATAAGGTGGGTTATCTCTGGCTGGGCTGCCTGAAAAGGCTTTAACAACACTATTCAAGGCAGCAACAAATATCCTTTGATGTAGCTATCTCACTTCTAGGAATTTATCTTCAAAAATCATTGTGAATCTATAGGGAGCAATGGTATATATTTGAGAATGCATTTCAAAGTGTTGTTTATATTAGCAAAAATTAGAAACAAACATACATGTGTAATAGTAGAGAACCAGTGAACTATGCTCTATTCTTATATTCAGTTAAATACTAAGTAGTCATTATAAATAATGATACAAGAAGACATGTAATGGCCTTGAAAAATATCTGTTAAATGTAAGTGGATAAAACAAGTTATCAGTTAATTTGCTAAGTATGATACTACTTTGTTATGTTTGAATATGTTATGTTTGTTATGTTTGAATATATAGATGGGCAAAATAAATCATAAGAAAAAATAAAATAGGCAGGTTAAAATGTTATAATGTAAGCACAGTAAAATCAGGGATTATATTTATTCTCCATGTTTTTCTTTATTTTTTGTATTTTGGAAAAGAAATACATTTAATCATCAAAATATTATAGATACGTCATATACATTATCTTTCAAAGTATTATATATGTGTGTGTGTGTGTGTGTGAACACTTGTCATTATAATTCATCCTAGGAAGGGAGTGTTTTTAAGAAAATAACTTGATGAAATAATTAAATTAGAAGGTGGAAGCTGAAAGCATGGGAAACAGTGTTATCAGTATTCGAGACAAGAAAGGCAAATGTAGCTTACAAGGAGAGGGCTTTTTTTTTGTTCCTGAGAGGAAGGAAGAGAACAGAGAAGAAGAAGGGCCAACAAGGATAACATGCGGAGATAGGGACACTTTCAGAAATCAGCCAGCGGGAACCCACCTGAATTGCAGTGGCGAAAGGACATTTAAAGAATAAAATGACTAGTGTTCAATTTAATATTTTTACATTTGTTGCATGAGCTCCTTAAAACCTCCAAAAATCTTCATTGAAATACAGCATGCTTGTGAATATTATATGCTAGAGTCAGTTTCTTGCCTTAACTTCAGAAAGAGCCAAGGCTCTTGACTTCAAGAGCCACTCTGAATATAAGTGCTAACCAAAGCTGCTTCACCCAGGAGGGAAAGCTCACAGGTTTAGAAAACTATGATGGCTTAAGCCTGAGAGATTCCCAAATATCTTGGAGAGGGCTCAGCCTTTCCACAGGACATGGAGCGGAGCAGGTGAAAATTTTAATCTTACTGGTTGCAGTGGACCATCACTCCAGGGGTCAAGGAGGCAGAACCTGAAACCAGAAGATTATTCTTGAACTTAAAAATTTGATGGAATTTGACTTGCAAGGTTTGGGACTTTCTTAGAGCTCACCATTGTTGTCTACCTTTCCTATTTTTCCCTTTTGGAATGGGATTCTCTTTCCTATGCTTGCCCCACCATTATATTTTGAAAATGTGTAACTTGCCTTGGTTTACAGATTCGCAGCTGGAGAAAAATTCTACCTCAAGATGAATCATACCTCATCTCATTCATATCAGATTTAGATGATATGTAGATGTGACTTTAGATTCTTGAGTTGACGCTGTAATGAGTTAAGACTTTAGGGGATATTGGGGTGAAATGAATACAGTTTGCATAGGAGAAGGACATGAATTATAGAAAACACTATGGAATGAACTGTGCAAACCCCAATGCCCACAGTTCTTATGTTGAAACCCTAACCTCTGCTGTGATGGTTTTTGGAGAAGAGACCTTTGGAAGGTAGGTAGATTTAATGAGATCTTGAGAATGAAGCCCTTATGATGGGATTAAGTCTTATGAA
This sequence comes from Capra hircus, assembly GCF_001704415.2. Taxonomy (NCBI): domain Eukaryota; kingdom Metazoa; phylum Chordata; class Mammalia; order Artiodactyla; family Bovidae; genus Capra; species Capra hircus. The sequence goes on from NC_030821.1 coordinate 41,818,292, forward strand.
AGATACCAGAAAGTTGGCTCTGTCTCTTGGTCTCATTCTCTGTAACATGTGAGGATACAAAGAGAAGGCAGCAATCTGCAGACTAGTAAGAGAGCCTCCATGGACAACTTGGATCAGTTGATCAGCCAATACCTTGACCTTGAATTTCCCAGTCTCCAGAACTATGAGAAAACAAATTTATGTTTTTTAAGCACCCAATCTATGGTATTTTGTTACAGCAGCCTAAGCAAACTAATACACTGGTACTAAGAAGCTAGAGTATAACTGAAGCTGACACTGGGGTCACAATTTTAAGCCAAATAACACTTTGAAAACATATTCTGTAGCAAGCCTGATTTATGCTTCTTGCTTTCAGAGAGAAATTCCAATTGTTGCTATTGACAGAAGCCTAACATTTTGCCATCTTCTTTACCTTCTTTAGTTTCTCCTCTTATTGTGGACTTGTTATTTTAAGTTAGCCCCTCTCTTTGGTTTTAGTTGCTGTCTACTGGTTTGTTGCCAGCTCAATATTCAAAATGATGTAAGCCAAGCTCAGATTTCTGTTTCCACCCTCAACTTATTTTTAAAACTATTCAAAGACCCTGCACTAGTTTTTAGGATTTAATACTATTTTTGCTTTTAAAGATTAGTCCTAAACACCTGTTGGGAAGTAGGGATCCCTTGGTTTCCTGCACTACTGAGCCTATTCTCTAAGAAAGTACAAGAGGGTATTACTTCTTTATTAGCAGTGGATGTTTTATTTCAACTTTATATAAATTACTCCAGATAAAACTTATCTTTAATTTTGAAATCTCTAACCTAGTCTCTAAGGGTTTAATATTCTTTAATTAATAAGAAAGTTAGTCTTAGGTACAGTTTAAAATAGAAAATGTTATTTCTTGGCTTCATGTCTTCCAGTGTTTTTCCCCTTCAATACCCACTCCAGATTCTCTAAACTCAGAAACTTACCTCTCAGATCAGAATTTTTCAAGTCATCATTCTTGCAAACATAGCCAGCAATTTTTTCTTTTTCCTTTACCTCTTATTTGGGCTAGGCTTTCAGCAACTTTTGAAATGACACTTTATCTGACATGAAATTTATGCAACCAACCACTCTTACTTGGTAAGTGAAAGAAGGCTTCTCCCTAGAGTCTCACTACTCCCTTCTATTTTAATCTTTGTGCATTTTAGAGAGAACAGAACTCCTTCTTCCTATCTCCACTACAAGATGCCACTCAGTACCTCAAATGATGGACTCAGTCTGGTCAGAGGAGCAGGTGACAAGACTATCTTAAAAGAGAACTCCATACTCCCTCAGAATTTACCATAGATCACTTAGGTCTATTTCAAAATTGATATTATTTCAGTTAGATTTTTGTAGTATATGCCTTCATGGGCAGGGCAGGGTTGTCAATAGGATTTTTAATTGAAGAGAATCTTTAATTTTGACATTCTAGTCACTAGATGCTACTTATTTCTGAAATAATTCAACTTCCTAACAGTAAAATGGAGATATTACAGATGATTTGAAGATAACCAGCGAGCTAGATAATACATAGTTACATAGATAGATGATAGATAGCTAAACAGATGATAGATATGTGATAAAGTAGACACATACATAGAGAGATATAGACAGATAATAGGTGATAGATAGATACTGGTATGGCCTATAAACATTTAGTCCAGGTCATATTCCTATTGAATAAAAATCTGTAAAGCTGGATGAAGACTTCCATTAGTCCTGAAATTTTGGCTGGTGACACAAAGTAAAGAGGTATCTCTAAGGCTTAAACAATGTTCATTCCACTTACCTGTGCACTTGCACAGTTGATTAAACTTTCAGCCACTTTTTATATTCAAAATAAGCCTGCGTATTAAAACATACTCCTTTGGTTAGTGGTGCCCTCTTACACAAGTGTGCAATAGCAGAAATACAGCTAAACAAGATTTGTAACAGCTAGAAGTTGGGCAAAATTGAGTGACACTCCTCTCCAAGAGTCCACTGTTGTTCACTCAGCTGTGTTCAACTCTTGTGACTTCATAAACTACAGCATGCCAGGCTTCCTTGTACTTCACTATCTCCCGGAGTTTACTCAAACTCATGCCCATTGAGTTGATAACGTCATCCAACCATCTCATCCTCTGCCACCCTCTTCTCCTCCTGCCCTCAATCTTTCCCAGCATCATGGTCTTTTCCAATGAGATGGCTCTTCACATCAAGTGGACAAAGTATTGGAGCTACAGCTTCAGCATCAGTCCTTCCAATGAATATTCAGAGTTGATTTCCTTTAAGATGACTGGTTTGATAGTGTTGCAGTCCAAGGGACTCTCAAGAATCTTCTTCAGCCCCACAGTTCAAAAGCAGCAATTCTTCAGCTTCTTTATGATCCAATTCTCACATCCATGCATGCCTACTGGAAAAACCACAGCTTTGACTATACAGACCTTTTTCAGCAAAGTGATGAGTATTCATATACAAAATTCATTTATCAATGAGTAGAGTCAATTCCAATAAGACAATTTTCTTGGTCAAGATTTATTCCAAAACATATAAAGTCCAGAATTAAGGATGAAAGAAATTTAATAAGAATTTCAGCAAAAGTACCATTTATAGTGGCAAGGTAATACTTTGCTACGTTCCTGGGAGTGGAAATGGTATGCAACAACTCTTTCTTTTTTTTTCTAATATGGTTAATTTACCATGTTATGTTAGCTTCTGGACTAAAACAAAGTGATTAAGTTATATATATATGCATATAATATATGTATTTCATATTCATTTCCATTATTGTTTATTACAGAATATTGAATATAGTTCCCTGTGTTCTACAGTAGGACTTTGCTGTTTATCTATTTTATAACTGGTAGTATATATCTGCTTATCCCAAACTCCTAATTTATCCCTCCCCAACTCCCTTTCCCCTTTGGTAACCACAGCTTGTTTTTTATGTCCATGAGTCTGTTTCTGCTTCATAAATAAATTCATTTCTGTCATACTTTATATTCTACACATAAGTGAGATTGTATGACTATGCAAAGCCTTTGACTGTGTGGATCACAATAAACTGTGGAAAATTCTGAAAGAGATGAGAACACCAGACCACCTGACCTGCCTCTAGAGAAACCTATATGCAGGTCAGGAAGCAACAGTTAGAACTGGACATGGAACAACAGCCTGGTTCCAAATAAGAAAAGGAGTACGTCAAGGCTGTATATTATCACCCTGCTTATTTAACTTGAAGAAAAGTTATGACCAACTTAGATTGCATATTCAAAAGCAGAGACATTACTTTGCTGACTAAGGTCCATCTACTCAAGGCTATGGTTTTTCCAGTGGTCATGTATGGATGTGAGAGTGGACTGTGAAGAAGGCTGAGTGCCGAAGAATTGATGCGTTTGAACTGTGGTGTTGGAGAAGACTCTTGAGAGTCCCTTGGACTGCAAGGAGATCCAACCAGTCCATTCTGAAGGAGATCAGCCCTGGGATTTCTTTGGAAGGACTGATGCTAAAGCTGAAACTCCAGTAATTTGGCCACCTCATGCGAAGAGTTGACTTACTGGAAAAGACTCATGCTGGGAGGGATTGGGGACAGGAGGAGAAGGGGACGACAGAGGATGAGATGGCTGGATGGCCTCACTGACTCGATGGACATGAGTCTGAGTGAACTCCAGGAGTTGGTGATGGACAGGGAGGCCTGGTGTGCTGCAATTCATGGGGTCACAAAGAGTCGAACACGACTGAGTGACTGAACTGAACTGAGTGCATCATGAGAAATGCTGGGCTGGAAGAAGCACAAGCTGGAATCAAGATTGCTGGGAGGAATATCAATAACCTCAGATATGCAGATGACATCACCCTTATGGCAGAAAGTGAAAAGGAACTAAGAAGCCTCTTGATGAAAGTGAAAGAGGAGAGCGAAAAAGTTGGCTTAAAGTTCAACATTCAGGAAGCGAAGATATGGCATCTGGTCCCATCACTTCATGGGAAATAGATGGGGAAACAGTGGAAATAGTGTCAGACTTTACTTTTTGGGGCTCCAAAATCACTGCAGATGGTGATTGCAGTCATGAAATTAAAAGACGCTTACTCCTTGGAAGAAAAGTTATGACCAACCTAGGTAGCATATTCAAAAGCAGAGACATTACTTTGCCAACAAAGGTCCATCTAGTCAAGGCTATGGTTTTTCCAGTGGTCGTGTATGGATGTGAGAGCTGGACTGTGAAGAAAGCTGAGTGCTGAAGAATTGATGCTTTTGAACTGTGGTGTTGGAGAAGACTCTTGAGAGTCCCTTGGACTGCAAGGAGATCCATCCAGTCCATTCTAAAGATCAGTCCTTGCTGTTCTTTGGAAACAATGATGCTAAAGCTGAAACTCCAGTACTTTGGCCACCTCATACAAAGAGTTGACTCATTGGAAAAGACTCTGATGCTGGGAAGGACTGGGGGCAGGAGGAGAAGGGGATGAGAGGATGAGATGACTGGATGGCATCACGGGCTCGATGGATGTGAGTCTGAGTGAACTCCGAGAGTTGGTGATGGACAGGGAGGCCTGGCGTGCTGCGGTTCATGGGGTCGCAAAGAGTCGGACACAGCACTCCTGACTAAGCGCAATTTGCATAGGGCAGACCCAGAGGATAGGAAGAAAACATATAAAAAGAGGAGCCAAAGGGCTCTCTCTCTCTCTCCTGTGCGCTGGGCCATTCTCTTCGCATCTTTGGATTGACATGCCCTCATGCCTCGAAGATGGATTTTCCCACTATTTTCTAAATAAAATAGAGCTGTAACACTGAGCTGTAACACTGATTTGTCTAAGAGCTATAACACAGTCCGTTCAAGACCTGAGAGCTATAACATGGTCTGTCCAAGACCTGAGAGCTGTGATACTCCGAGGGGGCTTTAATATCTGTCACTCCAAATCTTTGTTGTGACAAGACAAAGAACTGAGGAGCATACATTCTCCTGACGACTATGATACCTAGAATTACATTTTACAAAAATGAGTTTGCATTGTATAATTATTAAATATATACATATATATCTTATACACACACACATATATCTATATATATGAGTCTCCTATAAGGCAGGAGACCCTGGTTCCATCCCTGGGTTCAGAAGATCCCCTGGAGAAAAGAATGGTTACCCACTCCACCAGTATTCTTGCCTGGAGATATCCATGGACAGAGGAGCCTGGTAGGCTATAGTCAATGGGGTCTCAAAGAGTTGGAAATCACTGAATGACTAACACTTTCACTTTCATATATATATAAGGCAAACATTACTGGATAAGCTTGGAAGTCAAATGTTGTAGGTAAAGAGTCCTCACTTACTGAATAATCAATTTATTCATTGAACAAATTATCATTTAACAAACCTAGCATTTTGTTTGGTTCTGGACTGACAAAAATAATTACATTACTGTCTTGATTTTCAAAGGCTTTGAACTTAAGTAGTGAAAGACATAAAATAAATAATGTGTTTAAGATATTTTACATGTGACCATAGAAGTTATCTACACAGGATTCATGAGAGCATCTTTTCAGTCTACCAGAGGTGGAGGTAGCAGTTTATCAACAAAAGCATAATGGAAGGAGTTGGGCTTAATTCAAAGATTGCCATTCTGATAAGGGAAGAGCATAGGTGAAAGTGTAGTAAGGCGTGCAAAGACAGCAAATGAATTGCTAGGGTGGGAAGGACTATACAGTGTGAGACTGAGACCAGCAGGGGTGAGCCTGGAAAGAAGAGTTTACTCATTCATTCAACAAATATTGAATGCCTACCACGGGTCCTGGGGAAATGTTTGTCCTCACTGACACAGTTTAGAAGTAAGACAGATAGAGATAGATAAACCCTTGAAGGAAGAAATGGCAACCCTCTCCAGTATTCTTGTCTGGGAAATCCCGTGGTCAGAGGAGCCTGGTGGGTTATAGTCCACGGGCTCACAAAAAGTCAGACATGACTGAGCACATACACACACACACACACACACACACACACACACACACACACACACACACCCTGCTACTGAGAAATATTGAAGGCAAAAGGAGAAGGGAGCAATGGAGGATGAGATGGTTAGATAACATCGCCAAACCAAGGGACATGAATTTGAGCAAACTCCAGGAGAGAGTATAGGACAGAGCAGTCTGACATGTAGCAGTTCATGGCATCCCAAAGAGTCAGACATAACTCAAGAGCTGAACAACAACATAAAGATATATAGATATGTTATTTTATAATTATATACTATAATATTTTAGTTGGGTTAAACACAATATAAAAATATACATGGTATATTATGAGTGTATCTCTTAAAGTCAGAGATAGCTTTCTGGAGATAATTCAGAAAGCTTCTGAATGCAGAGTTTTAAAAAAGAAAAAGAATAAGGCAAATATGGGAGGAAAAGACAACTCCTAAGGATGGGAAACAGGGGAAACAGTGGCAGACTTTATTTTGGGGGGCTCCAAAATCACTGCAGATGGTGACGGCAGCCATGAAAGTAAAAGACGCTTACTCCTTGGAAGAAAAGTTACAACCAACTTAGACAGCATATTAAAAAGCAGAGACATTACTTTGCCAACAAAATCCATCTAGTGAAGGCTATGGTTTTTCCAATAGTCATGTATGTATATGAGAGTTGGACTATAAAGAATACTGAGCACTGAAGAATTGATGCTTTTTAACTGTGGTGTTGGAGAAGACTTTTGACAGTCCCTTGGACTGCAAGGAGATCCAACCTGTCCATCCTAAAGGAAATCAGTCCTGAATATTCATTGGAAGGACTGATGCTGAAGCTGAAACTCCAATACTTGGGCCACCTGATGTGAAGAACTGACTCATTTGAAAAGACCCTGATGCTGGGAAAGATTGAGGGCAGGAGGAGAAGGGGACGACAGAAGATGAGATGGTTGGATGGCATCACCGACTCAACGGACATGAGTTTGAGTAAACTCCGGGAGTTGGTAATGGACAGGGAGGCCTGGCGTGCTGCAGTCCATCGAGTCACAAAGAATCAGACACGACTGAGCAACTGAACTGAATTGAACAGAAGGATGGGAAAAGTATGAACATGGGGAAAACTTTGACCAGAAACAGTGTGGAATATGCAACAGCACCACAAGTAATGAGCAGTTGCTGCTAAGTCACTTCAGTTGTGTCCGACTCTGTGCCACCCCGTACATGGCAGCCCACCAGGCTCCCCTGTCCCTGGGATTCTCCAGGCAAGAACACTGGATTGGGTTGCCATTTCCTTCTCCAATGCATGAAAGTGAAATTGACAGTGAAGTCGCTCAGTCGTATCTGGCTCTCAGCGACCCCATGGACTGTAGCCCACCAGGCTCCTCCACCCACAGAATTTTCCAGGCAAGAGTGCTGGAGTAGGGTGCCATTGCCTTCTCCATGATGAGCAGTACTAGGATAGAAAGAGAAATATGGATAAGATGATGGGCAAGCTTTTTCGGCTAGGGTGTTTGGACTTTATCTGTGAAGAAATGGAGAGCCTTTGAAAGGTTCATACACAAGAAGAACTTTATCTGATATCTGCCACTTTGCCATTACCTTATTTGAATGTAGTTCATCTCAGTTGCTTTCTCCACAGTGATTATTATTAAAATCCTCCAACAGAAAAGCATCCTGGCCTTTGTTTCCCGAAGTAGCTAAGAAGAGAAAAGTAAGGGAGATGACATCACATTCTGCAATTAGGCTTGTATTTAAAAAAAAATAATAATAAGTGTCAGGAGATCAAATGGACTGGACAAGCCCACAGGAACCAAAAAAGGAAGAAAGCATGCAGAGAGCCGGGAGTAAACGACAGACCCCCGGGGCTCCTACAACCTTCCCAGGTTCAAAATTGAAAGTTCTAGCAAGGCTTGGTTACTACTCAGTTTGAGACAGTAATAGAAACCTCAGTTTATATGCAAAAACTTGGTGATCTTAAAACTTTTAATTTTGGTTAACACTGGAGTGAGAAATGTCTTAGTTCTTTTTTTAAAGAAACTTTATAGAATATTTTGAGTTTTTCATGTCACTCCTTATGTGTAATTAAGTGACACACCAGTGTAAAATGAGTCTTCTCATACAATTTTCCAAGAGTAATTATATATAATTGAAGAAAATAAGAGCTGCTCCTGCTTTAAGGTGGTGAGTCTATCATACCATCATTTATGATTCATATGATAATCATACCCACAGCCTAATAATATCAAAATGTGTTTTCCTAAGCTAGGATGCTGACTAACTGGCATAGTGTACTGAGCAATTAAAATGGAAACAGCTCCCAGCAAAATGTCCAAGTTTGTGAAGAAAGATGAATTTTTAGAGCCTGTTGAAAGATAATTCCCCAGGAGTAGTTTCTCACATTTCTGCCCATCTTATGAAATGAGACATTGACCTTCATTTCAAGTCACTGACTACCCTTTGTTCCAGCCTATTTTTTCAAGGCAAGCAGCCTTGGAAAATACAGTGTCTCCCTTCAAAACAAAAGACAGCTTTGCTTGCAGTCTGGACAGGTAGAGATGTGTCTTCCTCCAGAAGGCTCATTTGACTCCCCATTATAAAGATTCTGGTTCCCTAAACTCAGGGTACCTCTCTGAGTCCAGTAACATATACTGTATATACAGGCATCCATCTGGGCCCATTCGCATTGCACAATAGAATTAGAAGCCAAGGAAAACTGGTGCAAATATGCCAGTGTCCATTCTGCTCACTGATGTGCCAGGAATAATTACAGTCTTTTCTCTGACCTTGAAGTTTGTGTCTTCTGCTAACCTGCTTAACAGTGCTGCAAGCTACATTCTTAGTTTCCAAGCAGGATAAAATCTCAGATCCTTCATACTTCCTGCAGAATCAAATGGTCAAGAGAAACTGACTGGTTTGAATGACATTTTAATTGAGTGGGTCTCTTAACATAACTTACCAATAATCACATCAAAATGTATTATAGATCATATGTCCTAAGGAAAGGGGGTCTGTAGTATTAAAGGGGGTCTGTGCCCTGACTCGTTTTAATTCTTAAAAAAAATGTACTATAAAACTGATATTAAAGTATTTCTCTAGAAGGACAATAATTTTTCCTGATTTAGGCACCAATCAGAAAAGATACCTGCTCCTTTAGCATATTTCATGAGAGTTATGGATATAGAATTTTCAAGGAGAGTGGGAGTTTTGATTTATTTCTGCTTCTCCACTTTCAAGTTCTATGTCTTTAAACAAGGTACATATTCTTTTTGCAACATCAATCTTCCACATGTGTGCATACACATACACACACATGTATATATACATATGCACATAAGTTTCTACACAGTGTTGGTACTTAAGATAGTGGTTATTTCATTATTACTTTTATTAATTAATACAAATCATACCTACCAGAGTTAGAATTCAGTATCGGGGGTTAATCAGTCTATACTCTTGTTTGCATTTTCATATGGTAACACTAAAGCAAGCACTAAGTTTCAACTGAAGACAGTTACTCAGAGTCCATCTGTGGGTTTCCTGCTGCTAAGTCGCATCAGTCGTGTTCGACTCTGTGAGACCCCATAGACGGCAGCCCACCAGGCTCCCCCATCCCTGAGATTCTCCAGGCAAGAACACTGGAGTGGGTTGCCATTTCCTTCTCCAATGCATGAAAGTGAAAGATGAAAGTGAAGTCGCTCAGTTGTGTCCGACTCTTAGCGACCCCATGGACTGCAGCCTACCAGGCTCCTCGTCCATTGGATTTTCCAGGCAAGAGTACTGGAATGGGGTGCCATTGCCTTCTCCAGTGGGTTTCCTAAAAATTGCTTATATATCTATCAGATTTCCCACTGTGCTCACTACATTGCCACTTGAAAAATAATTTAACTCATTTATCCGGTACACATTAAGCAACTGAGGAAAAAAATGTGACAAAGAGCTCTACTGTCAACTATTGGTCAGACAGAGGCAAGCAATTACAACATAATGTGGCAATTTTAATCCAACTGCCTCTGTATTAGGGCTTCCCGGGTAGCGCTAGCAGTAAAGAATGCTCCTGCCAATGCACAAGACACAAGAGCCCCAGGTTCAGTCCCTGAGTTGGGAAGATCCCCTGGAGGAGGGCATGGCAACCCACTCCAGTGTTCTTGCCTGAAGAATCCCATGGACAGAGGAGCCTGGCAAGTTGTAGTCCATAGGATCACAAAGAGTCGGATACGACTGAAGCAACTTGGCACACACTCCTCTTTATTAGCATGAGGCAGGGATATAAATAAATAAATAATTTGCAAAGGTCAAAACTGATGATCAATTGATATCTATGAGGCAAGTACAGATCACCCTTGAAGCACAGAGAAAGGACTGTCTCTGATTAGAACAGCGACCAGACCGATAACAGATTTGGGGAATTCCATAAAGAATCTTTTTGCTCTTTTGATTGGAAAAGAGTTCAAATCAGCTTCTCATCTTTCCACTGATAAAGTGGACTTAGAATCTTGATGAACTATTCAAAAAGTCAATGCACACATACACACACACACACACACACACACATCAATGTATGTAGAGTAAGAGCCATCCCTTTATTGTCTCTGAAAGCACTTAATGTTAAAAGAAGATAATTATGGTAACTCCATCAATTTCAAGATATGCCTCATCTTTGTTCTTGAACTCATTCTTTCTGTCTCAAGAACCGTGGTCCATCATTCATTTTCCCTCTCTTTGGTGCAAAAGGTCTTAACCTAGAACCAATTCGCCTGTCAGAACACCAGTAAGTCCCTCAAATGGCATGGAAATTTTGGTAAGTACATCTAATACATATTTTTCTAGAAGTGAAGAGATTTCATTGGGTAATCAAAGAGTCTGTGTCACATATACCAGAAAAAATATTAAAAAGGAGTGTTCTGGTTTAGGCTTAATTTCTCTCCTGGCCCTTTCTTGCCAGCACATTTTACAACCCTCCTCTATCTGTCACTCTTTTTTCCTTCCTTACGTTATTGAAAAGCTTCTTCAAAAAGTACAAAGTGCTTACTGTATTTATTTATTATTTGCAGTGTATGCTTCCGCCCACGACTTTCTGGCATTTGAGCCACAGCTATTGGCTCAAATTATTCTTGTTAAAGCTTCATGTGACTTAAGTAACCCAAAAAAAAGAATATATTTATGCAGTCTTATTTTACTTAGTAACTATCTGTGATGTTGTTGGCCACTCCTTTCTCCTTGAGACAGGCTGCTGCTTTGACTTTTAGACACTGTCAATCTTGTTACCCTCCTACCTTTGTGAGTGCCTTCCTTCAAAGATATTTTTGTTACACATAGATCCATCCTTGACTTCATTCAGTAATTCTTCCTGAAAAAACTTCTACAAGCTGCCCTTTACTTTAGTTATGTTTCTGATATCAACTTGAAATGAAAGTGAAAGTTAGTCACTCAGTCATGTGTAACTTTGTGATCCCATGGACTGTAGCCTGCCTGGCTCCTCTGTCCATGGGATTCTCCGGGGAAGGGTACTGGAGTGGGTTGCCATTTCCTTCTCCAGGGGATCTTCCCTACCCAGGCATCCAACCCAGGTCTCCTGCTTTGCAGGCAGATTCTTTACCAACTGAGCAACTGGGGAAGCACTAAGACATCAGCTTAGTGAGCCTTATCACAGTTTACAAAGGAAGCCCAATGCCTTAACATAAGATTTCGGTGAATTCTTAGGGAGTTATGTTGGCTCCAAATTTAGTAACCTTGCCTTTATTTCATACTCTTCAATGATTTTAATCTCACGGCTTTTGATGTGAACTTAGCTGTTCTTTTTTTTTTTTTTCTTGATTTCCTTCAAAGTGATTCACCAGAGCATGTGTGAGCAATAATCTTAGCAGAAAGTATAGGTAATTAAGGGGTGTGTGTGTGTGTGTGTGTGTGTGTGTGTGTGGTATGTATTAATATGTGTGTATGGCAGTGAGAGGGGAGGTAGTATAATCATAGTACATTTCTCATTGGCTACCTTTCTGTCCAATCCTTCACCATATTCCTCAGAACACACTCTTACTCCCAATATTCTCTCTTTGTCCTTCACTTCTCTGTTTCCAAACTATTTCACTGTATTAGATAGAACAACTTAACTTTCTACCACATAGTCAGTCCTGAGTTTAATTTTGTATGTTCAAGAACTCATTGCAACATCTATTCAAACAGAACTAAAATCTATAGAAAAGAATCTACTGGGAATTCTACAAAAGAAAATATAAAAACTGAAATTATGTACTAGTAAATTTAACAGTAGACTAGATACAGCATAAGAGAAGATTAGTAAACTGAGAGATAGATCAATAGAAAATATCCAGATTGAAGCATGAAGAGAAAATCAGAGAGAAAAATACAGAAATGAGCGAAGTGTTATAAGGAAGATATTGAAGTGAGCCACAAATCACTTGATCCTAGGTCATAGAATATTTTCAAGGAGCTCTAAAATAAATTATCAGAAGACAAAATCAAACTGAGAAATCTCAAGCAGAATTTCTTGAGTAATTCCTCAAGAAAATGTTTTTTAAGCTCTTACATCATATAGAATAATACTAAAATAGCAAACATGGAAAATAATCAGGTTTATTGGTTAAAGTTAGAATTACTTACAATTAGAATTTTAATTTTAATATAAAATATATATCAAATATATCATATAAAATATATAATAATTGTATAATCTTATATAGTTATTTTAATTATTCATACAAGTTATGTTCTATAAAGTCATTATAAAATTTAAATTAGCAAGCACTGAATCATTTCCCCTAGGAAAAGCACAGGATTAGATTCCTAAGAGCCTCTAGTCACAACCTTTTGATCAACCTATCAATCCATAATCTTGTTTTATGTGTTTATGTTTCAAGATATCATTTAATATATATCATTGATGCATTAATGTAAAGCTCAGAGCCAACAGCACTACAACTCATGTCTGAATGAAGCTAAATCTAACACACCTATTTTATCCATTGAGCAGAATGTCTTGCATTTAGGAATACTACACAAACCTCATCACATTGCTTGGAGTCCCCTTTAAGCAGGAACATTATCAAAAAAAAAAAAAAAAGGACACAATTGTAGAAAGGTGACACTAAATATATCGTGAAGAGGCCACTTGTTTCTAGACTGAGGTCTGAAATGAGAAAGCAGCCTTTCCTTGTTCAGCTGGGAACATGCACATGGGGTGACTCAAATGTTTTGCTACTCTGCATATGTGCATATCTGTGAGTGGTCAATAAAGTGTCTTGAGTATATGTAGCCTTGAGGTTAAATTCTAACAAGTAGGTAAATTCACAAATTCAGAATCTGAAAAGTGATCAAACGTGTGTGTGTGTAAATATATGCACATACATATATAATTTATATTTATATAATCTATTTTTTAAACTGTTAAACTTTATATTTATTGTGTGGGCTTCCCAGGTGATACTAGTAGTAAAGAATCTGCTTGCCAGCACAGGAGACATAAGAAACACAGGTTCCATACCTGAGTCAGGAAGATCCCCTGGAGGACAGCATGCAACCCATTCCAGTACTCTTGCCTGGAGAATCCCATGGACAGAAGAGCCTGACAAGTTACAAGTTCATAGTGTCACAAAGAGTCAGACATGACAGAAGTGACTTAACAGACACACAAGCATATTTATTATGTATATTATAAAGAGGCATGTAGAGATTGTGACACACCTTCTTAAAAGAAAAAAGAAACTTCAACAAGGGCAGTCTCTCTAACACCTTCACCCCAGTGCCCCCAATGTGCCAAGCCCTGATCTGCTTTGTTTCTATAGAACTTATTATTTTTAAACAAATTCTATTCACTTGTCTATTTATTAATTCACTCATCCATTTATTGATCTATTTATTGTATTTATTACTCATTTTCCGTCTTCCTCTGCTGTGTCACAGAGGCAGGTACTTTTGTTTTGTTCTCTGATGGATCCCAGGTGAACAATTAGAAAGAAGGAATTAACTGTAGTGTGTTTCTCCTGTTCACCTCTTATTGAAGTTTGAGACTTAGGGTGCTTTGCAGAGAACATAGAAGATAGGAGCTGTAATGTGATGGGAAGAGTATTAAAGAAATAATTAGAGATCCAGTACTAACCGCCCCCCTTTAACAAATTCTTACGTTGGTAATCTCAACACTCTGAGCCTTGCTTAACTCTAGTAAAACTCAGAAGTAATATTTATCCCTGTGCACATTACAGGTGGCTCAGTGGTAAAGAATCCGCCTCCCAATGCAGGAGATGCAGGGGACATGGGTTCAATTCCTGAGGCGAGAAGATCCCCTGGAGCAGAAAATGGCAACCCACTCCAGCACTGTGGTCTGGAAAATTACATGGACAGAGGAGCCTGGAGGGCTAGGGTCCCAGGGATCCCACAAAGTTGATAGGACTCAGCAACTGAGCACGCAGACATGCTCATCAGAGTTACCAATTACCAGCATTCATGAATGCTGGAATACGAGCAGGTTCGGAATACTCCAGCTAAACGTAAGTCTTTTCTGTTTAGCAGGTATGTAAAAGCAACTATGCAATAAGTGATATTAAATTAGAAACTCTTGGATATATATTCCATTTTAAAAGTGTTCGTCACTCAATCGTTTCCAACTCTTTGCGAACCCATGGACTGTAGCCCACCAGGCTCCTCTCTTCATAGAATTCTCCATGCAAGAATATTCCATGCAAATGGCAAGTGGGTTGCTATTTCCTTCTCCAGGGAATCTTCCCAACCCAGAGATCAAACCCATATCTCCTGCATTGCAGGCAGATTCTTTACCACCTGAGCCACCAGGAATTTCCATTTTAAAGCTCAACAATAATACCTTTTTTCCATATGCCCTTCCCTCCTTTTATCTTACTTTTAGTTTTCAAACAATGTACCCTTTGTTCTCCACCATTCCATTCAAGATTCTAACAATCTCAAATAGTATGCTAAAAAATTAGTCAAAATCAAGAAAATTAGCTAACAAAGATATAAAGGTAACAAAGATACTAATTGTCCAATAAAAAGAATAACTCAGGAAAAAAAAAAAAAACAGTTGTCAAGGAAAGTGTGGATTCACTGTAACTAGTGCACTTGCAATAAATGCACTAGAATTCAAAACATGCATTTTATATACAATCTTCTAAAGCACAAATGTGGTTGCATGAGGGAAAGAAGTGAAATCTCTTTATGGAATCAAGGGCAGTACTCTTTAATTTCTCTTTTTTTATGATAGTATTGTTTTTCTCCTGAGATTTTGGCAGGTCCTTGAAATTGGTGTCAGTTTTGATTAATTCTTTTTGTTCTCTGATGACAGTTAATGGAATGATTTGAAAGCTATTTGCTTTACAAAAAAGATCCAATATAACTGCCTTTTGTGCCCATTCTTAAAGCTTTTACTTCTTTTTCTTGAAATAATTAATAAAAGAGAAGAAAGATTGCTGTAATTATTAAGCATTCTAAACTATATCTGGGTGCCTGACATTCACAGGAACTGTCATTAAAATTAGATCACTTGTCTCACTTTAAGGAAATGTTACTTTTTACTATGTTGATGATATAATCTGAAAAATATCTTGACAGGATACTACTACAGAAAACAGAATACAGGCCCTTCAATATATACTTATTTTTCCTTATTCAGAAATCTATAAGGTAATTAAAGTTGTTACATCAAGTATATCAAATCCTTATGATTGCCATTGTAAAAATGGATCAAGGTCATCAATTATTTCATAAGAACCATCAAAGTTCAAGGATTATAAGTATAAATCAATTTTAAAGACAGATCAAAAGTAAAAGGTAGAAATATCCTTTCACTCCTATTCAACTAATCAGCTGACTTGCTTTAGAGGCAAGGCTGAATAAAAGGCTTTTAATATGCACAATGATTTCAAGTCTTTTTCCTTGTTAAAATTAATATTTGTCTATTCCAACATTTTTGTCATCAGTCCCTTGCTTGATGACATTATAGTAAATACAATCATATAAGAATCATTTTTTTCCTGATCACATAGCAATTTTCTTATATTGTCAATAAAATGCATGAATCTTCATTAACAAATGTGAAAATATACTGTCATGCAAATAACAGAAATACTTTAGAGACAAAGGGAAAAATAAGTAGCATGAGAAATAAAGCCCTAAGTCAAAACATCATTGGAAATCCAGACTATTCCTCCAGACATAGAAATATATAACTACATAAATTATATCCTAAAAGGACCAAAGATCTTAAATTACCTTAATTAAACATTCTACAGTGGTTAGAAAATTCAAAAGCTATATAAATATAAATGTTTTTAATTTGTTGAACAATTAAATGGTCTTTAACAACAAACTTTTATGTTATGGGTCTTCTATTTCCATGCTATGGAGGGTACCTAATTATGGTAACTATGAAAACCAACAACAACAAAAAAAAACATTTGAAATCAATGGTACCTAAAGTTATGCTTGGAAATTAATGCTTTTCCCCTCCCTGAAACAACAAAGTTGATTCTATTAAATGTGATAAATGAAATGTAAATTAAAATTTTAATAAGGTGCTTGTTAATCCATTTGTTCACGGCTAACTTGAACTCAGTTAAATTAGCTCCTTATTATGAGCACTAGAGATATGATTTCTTCTAAATCTCAAGGGCAAATAAGTGTTAGAGGACTGCTTGTCCCATGATAGCTCCATAAATTGTTATTAAAATTATTCACCAGACACTTTTTCTGCGATGCATTTCATTTAGAAAATCAATTCTGTGTTGCTAAAGAGAGAAAAGCTCTCCAACAGCAATCACAACACCAGATACAAAGGCAAAACAAAACCACATATGAGCTACTCTGGGATTTTATCATTGCCTTGGTCATTTTATCTCCATGAATTGCAGAAAATAGTTTTCAAATAATTGTAAAAAATCACATGGTTTCTGAGGCTCAGGATGATTCCTGGAAAGTTCAAAAATATTTTAGTATTTTGTAAAAGTTCTCTTCAATCTCCAGGCTTGAATTTCTCAATTTTGGGCACTTGCAGACAGACTATCTAGTTAATGCAGTGTGTCTTACAAATAACAATTTTAGAAAATTTTTAATTCATCATTAAAAGCAAAAATTAAACAAATGATTAAAATTTACAATAATGATTAATTCTCCATAAGAGAGGATAGAGAGATTATTTTTTTAGTGTTTTACCAAGGCTAGTCTGAAGCTGGACAATTAGAAAGACTGTCACTGAGTCTAGCCTGTTGGTTTTACTTCTTACCCTTTATTTCTACAACATGGAAAAGCTTGTGTCATAACTGCAGATGTTTTAAAGAGCAATATGTGCTTGGTGTTTCCCCTAAGCAAATCTTCACACTCAAATCAAGCATAGGCATGAGCTCTTCAACAATGCAGAGCCAGTTTTGTGTTTCAGGAGATGCCAAGTTAACAATTATTCTACCCACATACGTGGAAAACATATGAGTTTCTAGCACTCCTAGAAGTAACGTGCTAAAAGCTACAGAAAATGCAAGTTTCAAAAAAACACAAGCCACGGTTTACAATGACAGTACTTGACAGCTACTTAAGAACTAATGGTTTTTAAGCATATTTACCACATTTGAAAATAATTATGGAACCTGGAATAGCCAAAGCAATCTTGACAAAGAATAACGTTAGAAGATTTGCACATCATTTAAGAAGTTATTACAAAGCTACAGTAATCCACAGCATATTAGCATAAGGATAGATATACAGATCAGGCAAATAGCATTGAGTCCAGAACTAAATCCACACAACTATAATCAATTGATTTTGAACAAGTGTATCAAGACAATTCAATGGGCATAGAAGAATTTTTTTCACCAGATGGTGTGCTGGGACACTAGATATCTACATGGCAAAAAAAAAAAAAAAAAAAAAAAGGAAGAACAAAGGTGGAACTTTATCTCATAATATATACAAAAATTTACTCAGAATGTATCTTAGATTTCACATAGGAAAACTCCTAAAAAAATAATAGATGTAAATATATGTAAACAGATTAAGCATAGCATTCCTAGAAATAATATCAAAAGCCCAAAGGAAAAAAGAAATCTATCAAATTCAGAAAAATCTGTGCTTTAAAGGGCACCATAAAACAACGAAATGAAACAATCATAGAATGGAACAAAATATTTACAATTATATATCAGATAAGCAACTTGTATCTAAAATATATAAAGAACTCTTACAACTCGACAATAAAAGACAATGTAGCTTGAAAACTGGGCACAGGATTTGGATAGATATTTCTACAGAGAAGTTATACAAATATCCAAGAAGAATATGAAAAATTTTCAATATCATTACTCATTAGGGAAACATGAACCAAAACCACAATGAGATATCACTTCTAGGATGACAAAAATGAAAAAAAAAAAAGGACAGGTAATATTAAATTCTGATGAGGACAAGGAAAAATTTGGATTCTCTTTCATTGTTGGTTAAATTATAAAATGTTACAACCACTTCACAAAGCATTTTGACAGTTTCTAAAAATGTTAAACACAGAGTTATATGACCCAGAAGTTCTATTCCTAGCTATATGTCCAAGAGAAATAAAAATATATGTCCCCACAAAAATCTGTACACAAATGTTGAGAGAAACATTAGCCAGTCACCAAAAAAGTATAAACAATCTAAATGTCTAATCACTGATGAATGAATAAATAAACAAATGTGCTATATTCACACAATGGAATATTATTCAAGCGTTAAAAGAAATGAAGTACAGAAATATGCTATAACATGGTGAACTTTGAAAGCGTATAATAAATGAAAAACAGTTACAAAAAACCACATTTCAGGATTCATTTTTATGAAACCTCCAGAATAAGCAAATTAGCTGAAACACAAAGTATATTAGTGGTCATCAGAAGCTGAGGGGGGAGGAAAGAATGAGAATAATTGCTCATTCGGATAAAATTTCTTTGGGGAGTGAGGAAACATTCTAAAACTAATGATAAAAGTGGATCAATTTTGAAAATATACTAAAAATGTCAGAAGTAAATATTTTAAAAAGAGTGGATTCTATAGGTAAATTATATCTCAGTAAAGCTATTTTAAAAAGCAATTGGTTAATATGATGAAACTGTGTGTAAATCATAATAAATCTAGTATACATTCCCTTTGTATTTTACCTGAAAGTCAGTACTTTTTAAGTGGCAGGAACCATTTGTTTTCAAATCCACATTTGATACATGAAGACATCAAGGCATGGTGATATAAATTATTTACCTGAGGACTAACAATCCATATTTCATTAGAATTGTAGACTAAATGAAAAATGATTTTAAATAACATAAGACACTTTCAAGTTATCCTAGATTTGGGGAGAAGAATTCAAAGAAAATTAGTGGCAAACTAAAAGAGATCTGTAAATAGATTTACAGCATTTCATGACTGTAAATAGTGAAACAGCAGAGTTGAAAAAGAAGGCAGTCAGCAGCTTCAAAATCCATGTGAAATGGAATGAAAGAGTTAGATGGTTTTATCAAGACTCTGGAATCATAAAATTATAATTGCCAAGTATGTATAAAAACAATGACACGAAAACAATGGGGTCTTATAAAGGCTGGGGTCATATCAAAGCTCATCTCTTCAGAGATTAGCTGATATGATGAAAAGAGCCCCTAAATAATTTGGAGAAAGAGGATATGGTAAAAGGCAATGAACGTGGAAAAGGAATGAGTGTTAGAAAGTATTCAATGATTCATACAAAAGAAAAGGACAACGGATTCGAAAATAATACTTACAATTCCTGATGACAACTAAATATACTGAGTTTAAATTATCTGGCATTATATTGTTTCATTTCAGAAAAGGTAATAGACATTTCTCCTAAATTTCCCTAATATGTATAGGTGTATGATTCAATATTGAAAGTGACTAAAGAAAAGATTCTCCCTGGAAAAATAAAACTAAGCAAAATTAAAAATGTAACTCTAGATAAGCATGTGAAATGGGGAAGGAAAGGAACCTAATATTTTGAGGATAGTAATTTGAGTTTTTATTAACAATCTTGATAGTAGATTTGGAGAGACTATTAAGAGAGAATAAAAAGAAAGATATGACTGTGAGAGTGTAGCATCATCTTTTGTAGCCAAAGAGATGCAATGGAATGGTACATCTCTGATTACTTTACAAAGCTTACAGAGGCAAGCTGGCAAAATACAGTCAAAATATAGGGATATGAAAGATTTCAACTTCTTAGTCATCAACTGGAATGTCTATCGGTTGTCAGTGAACCAATTTAAAATTTTACTTGCCTTGATAACATTTCATCTGCCCAAAGATAAACATAAGACCAGTGGGATGAAAGGTACTCTTTGGTAAGTATTTCTTACCAAAATAAGGGAATTGGGTGGAAAAGTGGAAATGAGTGAAACCTGGAGAGAAGGTTAACAAGTCATCTCAAAGAAGAGTTTTGAGCAGAATCATGTGATGCTGTCTCTAGTGACTTTGAAGACAAAAGTGCTGTCTCTTTTTTAAAATCTATGTATCGTTTCTCTCATTGTTTTGTTATTTTTCAGGAATGAGAGTTGGAAAAGAATTCTTTGAATAGAAGTTTCATCTGTGAGTACGTGAGGAGAAAACAAAAGGGGGAAAACAAAAGCTAAAATAATTATTTTTATCTAAGAACATAATTTAAAACCAACAAAAATTTTAATCAACAAAACCCAAAAATTTATTTCTTAAAATAACAGATATAACTGCTCAAATAATAGCTGATTAAATTGTTAAAAAAATTCTTAATCTATCTTAGACTTAATGAGAAGTTGATTAATAAATATAAACGAGACTAAAACACTTTAAAATAGGATGTTACTAAGTGTCATCTGAGTGGTTGAGACATTCATGTGATTCTGAAATAGCATGTCTTACCTGATTCCTCCATTCTCAAATTTTCTGAGAAATTGATTACTTCTAGTCCACTGGTAATTTATTAAAAAAAAAAATAAGCTCCACATTCTCAAACTCTCATTCTCATCTTCTTCACTTTTATGACAGTTCTACTGTTTCTTTACCTTTTTCATGCCATGAAATAAAAGGGTCAATAATGTGGAAGTGTTCCAACATACTTAAAGACTTTTAAAAAGTATTCAGGTATTTGCCATCCAAACTATGGTCTGGTAGAATTAATGAATAATGAAACATTAATATTGTATAGGTGTTATTAAATGGAAAATTTCTCATAAACAATACACACTTAAAGATTTGTAACAAATAATTTTTTCCAGTTTTAGTAGAGTTTGAGATATAGGACAAATGAAATAAGAACTATTTAAGAACATTTATTTTTCATGAGTAGAGTGTCCATTTGAGAAACAGATAAACATAGGGTCTGGGTCTAGATTAGAACTTGACTTCTTTCTGTTCAAACCAATGATATGTGCTATTGTAATATATTCACTGCCAAGAGATACACTATAGTACAAATGATGGAATCTATCATACACAGAAAAATTGACTTCCCATCAACTGCATAATATGAAAAGAAAAATTGTAATAAGCAGTGTCAAAATGTGAAATAGAACGAAATATATTCATCATTCACATATGAAAAAGAAAGAGTATCACCTGCCCATCGCAGACACTTAACAGTAAATGAACAATGAGTATAAGGGTGGTAGGGCTTCCATTTTGGATGATAACATTCATATTTACCCTGTGCTGTATTTATTGCCTATTTTTTAACTTTAATAAGAGTAGAAAAGGGGTTGCACTGAGTCCATTAGGTGTAGAGTAGTCTTGTCCAAAAAGCAGTAATTACAATACAGTATAGGTCAAGAAGTCACAGGCTATTACAGTTCAAATTACTATTCATACAATCCTAGTTAAATCTAGCATTACAACTAGAAAGAAGAATCTAAGTATTTATAAATATTTATGCATTTTGTATTGACAGTTCAGACATTTTACTTCTTTTTTTTATTTTGAAGACCGAAAAATAGAAATCTTCAAAATGCCTTTACAGAAATGGAGACATATATTTACTCCTTATCCATTTTCCACAATGGAATATAAACCTAATGTTTTAATTATTAACAAACTATAACCAAAGTCAATAAAGTCTCTATTATAAAAGCCAATGAATACTTCAAATGAGCTCATCCATAGCCATAAGGTTATAGAAACTATTTCCAAGAAAAAAAAATAGAACATTGGAGTATCACAGTGTTTCTGATTTTGTACACACATGTGTTAAAATATAAGCAGATGATAAATTTAGGATTTTAACATATAATGTGAAGGACAGAAAAAGTGTGAGGTACTTCTAGTAGACAGAAACCACATTCACATATATTTTTGCTTCTCATGGTCTTAACCAAATGGAAAAAAACACTTTCTGTACTAAATTGCAAATAGATTATCCTCAGATCAGTTCAGGTCAGTTCAGTCGCTCAGTCGTGTCCGTCTCTTTGCAACCCCATGAATTGCAGCACGCCAGGCCTCCCTGTCCATCACCAACTCCCGGGGTTCACTCAAACTCACATCCATCGAGTCAGTGATGCCATCCAGCCATCTTATCCTCTGTCGTCCCCTTCTCCTCCTGTCCCCAATCCCTCCCCAAATCAGAATCTTTTCCAATGAGTCAACTCTCTTCGCATGAGGTGGCCAAAGTACTAGAATTTCAGCTTTAGCATCATTCCTTCCAAAGAAATCCCAGGGCTGATCTCCTTAGAATGGACTGGTTGGATCTCCTTGCAGTCCAAGGGACTCTCAAGAGTCTTCTCCAACACTACAGTTCAAAAGCATCAATTCTTCAGCACTCAGCTTTCTTCACAGTCCAGCTCTCACATCCATACACGACCACTGGAAAAACCATAGCCTTGACTAGACGGACCTTAGTCGGCAAAGTAATGTCTCTGCTTTTGAATATGCTGTCTATGTTCCAAGGAGTAAGCATCTTTTAATTTCATGGCTGCAGTCACCATCTGCAGTGATTTTTGAGCCCAAAAAAATAAAGCCTGACACTGTGTCCTCTGTTTCCCCATCTATTTCCCATGAAGTGATGGGACCAGATGCCATGATCTTCATTTTCTGAATGCTAAGCTTTAAGCCAACTTTTTCCCTCTCCTCTTTCACTTTCATCAAGAGTCTTTTTAGTTCCTCTTCACTTTCTGCCATAAGGGTGGTGTCACCTGCATGTCTGAGGCTACTGATATTTCTCCTGGCAATCTTGATTCTAGCTTGTGCTTCTTGCAGCCCAGCGTTTCTCATGATGTACTCTGCATCTAAGTTAAATAAGCAGGGTGACAATATACAGCATTGATGTACTCCTTTTCCTATTTGGAACCAGTCTGTTGTTCCATGTCCAGTTCTAACTGTTGCTTCCTGACCTGCGTATAGGTTTCTCAAGAGGCAAGTCAGGTGGTCTGGTAGATTATCCTCAGATTATCTTTTAATATTTTGCTTCTTCAAAACCGTAACTTATTTTATTTAAATGTATCTAGACTACATATAAAAACTGCCAAACTTCTAAAACCTATTAGCAACACAGAGTGAAGGAATAAAATAATTTGTTAAATAGAGTTTGAGATGATTTATCAAACCACAGTCCACAAAAGTGGAATATTATAATTTTTTAATTATGCTAGAAAGTTTCTAGAAACAAGTAACTAATGGGATACACAACAAATGCCTTCTCATATATAAAGACCTCTAGTGTAGAAGAAGTAACGGAAAAAAAAGTTTCCATTGCCCCAGAAAAAAGTCTGACCAATTCGGTAGAATTTCAAAAGGGTAGATTTTCACCCACAACAAGAAAAGTTTTAGCAGTTTAAAATATCTAATTATTTATTTACCCAAGGTTAGTCATGTTCTCTTTCAATTGAGGTAGTCACTATAAATATGACAGCTGTCTTTCAGGGTTGTTTATTAACAGTTGAGGTCAAAAAAGAACCCCTATTGTCCCTTAAAATTCTGAATAATATGGTCTAAAGATAATTTTCTGTAGAAAAATTGTTGCCTGTATGCCTTTTCTTTCTCTTTCTTTTTTGGTATTAAGAAAAATTGAGTAGCTGGGTATCTTTGATAACTAGGAATAGACTATAAATGGTTAAGATACATTTGAAATGGTTTAAAAATTTAAGGGGAAAAAAACTGTGCTATCCAAGGTGTAGGAAATTGAGGTTTTCACATAATATTGATAGGAAAGTAAATTATTCTAAAGATTGTACAGGGTTTTAGGATTATGTGTGAGCATTTCTTCATCTAACAATACCATTCCCAGGAATTCTATCCTGAAGAGATATCACACAAATTTATCTCAAAGTTATGCACCAGAGAATATTCATGTTGGTCTTATTTATAATGGCTGTAAGTTTTAATTTAATGTTAACTGATAAATAAATTATACTGTATTAAATACATAGTACATAGAATATGAGGCAGTCCTTAAATTTAATGACGTAAAACTAGCTTATTTACACAAAAATATGAGAATGTCCATGTGTGTAAAACAAATGTCTTTCTGTGATCAAATACATATCAATTTACATACAACCACAGGCACGCTTAGTTGTTGTTGTTCGGTTGCTCAGTCGTGTCTGACGCTTTGCGACCCCATGGACTGTAGCATGCCAGGCTTCCCTGTCCTTCACCATCTCACAGAGCTTGTTCAAACTCATGTCCACTGAGTTGGTGATGCCATCCAACCATCTCATCCTCAGTCATCTTCTTCTCTTCCTAGCTTCAATCTTTCCCAGCATCAGGGTCTTTTCTAATGAGTCAGTTCTTCGCATCAGGTGGCCAAAGTATTGGAGCTTCAGCTACAGCATCAATTATTCCAATGAATATTTAGGATTAATTTCCTTTAGGGTTGACTGGTTTGACCTCTTTGCAGTCCAAGGGACTCTCAAGAATTTTCTCCAACACTACAGTTCAAAAGTGTCAATTCTTCAGTGCTCAGCCTTCTCTATGGTCCAGCTCTCACATCCATACATGACTACTGGGAATAGCAAACTACTTCAGCATACTTGCCTTGAGAACCCCATGATCAGACATATTTAGGCTCACTGTTAAATACGGATGCTGATTTTTATGTTTTTCCTTACAGTGTTCTATACTGGTAAGTCTGTTAAGGGACATATATCAATATGATTTTTAATAAATAATTATTGAATTATTTTTATGAATTATTTTAAAATTTCACGATAGCTTATGGGGAGAGGATCTAGAAAAAATACATAAAATAGCTTTTACTGATATTATGAAAATAAGCATTCAAGATTAATACACTAAAGTGAATTGTATTGCTATATATGAGCAATATACAACCTGAAAATGAAATTAGGAGGACAACTTAATCATTCATCAATTCACTCACAAAGTGAGTGAATAGTATCACAAAGAACAAAATCCTTGAGAATATATTCTAAAAATTAAAGAAATGTTTAGTGAGTGCCTACTGTGTCCTTGGCCCTGATACACAAAACCGATCAAGCAGACGAAGTTCTGCCCTCAAGGAGCTTCTATGCAGGTGATTTACATCTTTTCAATATTTCAGATTATGTTACAATGCATTTTTAAAAGTAATTTGTATGCTTAAACAAATATTCTGTTAGATGGTTTTCTAGAATCACTATATTATAGAGAATGCAAGTTTTAAAATTATCACCAATATGGCTAACTGCCCTGTGAAAACATGGTACCAATGACATTCCTACTCAGTCTTTGAGAGCATACTAACATTTCAAACAATAGAAAACTGACCTATAACTCTACTTAAGGCTAATGATTCTTCAATAGGTCAAATTTTGAAATAAAGTTAATATCAAAGGGAATGATGCATCATCTTAAAGAAAGAAATTAAAAAAAAAAAAAAACTGAACTACAGCTAGTATTCAAATAAAGTAGTCCAAGAGGTAAAGACCCTTCCTATTGAGAGTTAGAAATTATTGCATTTGCTACTGAATTTTACAGGAATCATTCTTCATGTATAAAATGAGCAAGGTTGAGTCATATTTCCTTTCAAAACTGAATCAAATTAAAAACTAACTCAGATCTTTAAAAGAAAACCGCCCACCAAAAAGGAAATTGCCTTCTCTCACTTGAAAATATAGCAGTATGTTACCTCATTAAAATGCCAATATGTAACCTATATGTGGTTGGTAAAAAAGAAATAAAAAATTTGTCAACCCTGACGTTAGTAGGCTTTGTAAAGTGATGTAATATAGAAGCAGAGGATTATTTAGCACACTAAATGTAAAAGGAAGGCCATCAAAAATAAAACCTCCCTGTTAAGCATGAATCAAATTCCCAACTTAACATATACATTCACAATCAAGTAAGCTTCAAAATGTGCAAGGAAAAAATCAAAGTCCAATACAGAAAAATCTGTAAACACTTATTCCAACATCGAGTATACGACACATAATATTACTTAAGTCCCCAAAGATTTGGTTTAATATATTTTCCTATATTAGTGCTTGTAAATATAGAGGAAAGTAATGTGTTTTTATATTGCTTTTGGAATTAGTCCCAATTACTACACAGTGATTTTTTTGTGTTCTAAAAACTATCTTTAAAATATATGTACCCTGGAGTCATTATTCCAACAATTATTCTTACAAGATTTCTTTAAAATTATGAAGAAATTTGAAAGCATTTTGTGTAGATACTTCACAAAAAATAACTGACATTACTATTAACAACTATTTAAAAAACAAACCAAAAAGTAGACTTCTCCCCACCACCTATTCATCTGCTATCTCCATAAGAGTAAAAGGTGTGGCCAAATATTTTCAAAATTATGGTTACCAGCGGGTAAGGAAGGGGAGGGATATATTGGCAGATTGGAACGGATATATACACACTGTGCTGTGCTGTGCTGTGCTATGCTGTGCTGTGCTTATGTGCTCAGTCATGTCCGACTCCTTGTGACCCCATGGACTGTAGCCCACCAGGCTCCTCTGTCCATGGAGATTCTCCAGGCAAGAAAACTGGAGTGGGTTGCCACGCCATCCTCCAGGGGATCTTCTCAACTCAGGGATCAAACCCAGGTCTCCTGCACTGCAGGCAGATTCTTTAACAACTGACCCACCAGGGAAGCCCATATATACACACTACAGATAACTAATAAGGACCTGGGCTTCCCTGGTGCCTAAGCTGGTAACTAATCCACCTGCAATGCGGGAGACCTGGGTTCAATCCCAGGGTTGGGAAGATCCCCTGAAGAAGGGAAAGGCTACCCACTCCAGTATTCTGGCCTGGAGAATTCCATGGCCTGTATAGTCCAGGGGGTCACAAAGAGTTGGGCACGACTGAGTGACTGCAGATGGTGACTGCAGCCATGAAATTAAAAGACGCTTACTCCTTGGAAGAAAAGTTATGACCAACCTAGATAGCATATTCCAAAGCAGAGGCATTACTTTGCCGACTAAGGTCTGGCTAGTCAAGGCTATGGTTTTCCCTGTGGTCATGTATGGATGTGAGAGTTGGACTGTGAAGAAGGCTGAGCACTGAAGAATTGATGCTTTTGAACTGTGGTGTTGGAGAAGACTCTTGAGAGTCCCTTGGACTGCAAGGAGATCCAACCAGTCCATTCTAAAGGAGATCAGCCCTGGGATTTCTTTGGAAGGACTGATGCTAAAGCTGAAACTCCAGTACTTTGGCCACCTCGTGCAAAGAGCTGACTCATTGGAAAAGACTCTGATTTGAGGAGGGATTGGGGACAGGAGGAGAAGGGGTCGACAGAGGATGAGATGGCTGGATGGCATCATTGACTCGATGGACGTGGGTCTGAGTGAACTCCGGGAGTTGGTGATGGACAGGGAGGCCTGGCATGCTGTGATTTAAGGGGTCGCAAAGAGTCAGACACGACTGAGCGACTGAACTGAACTGAACCGAGTGACTTTCACTTTCACTTTCAATAAGGACCTACTGTATAGCACAGCGAACTCTACTCAATACCCTGTAGTGGTAAATATGAGAAAAGAATCTAAAAGCTGAATATATGCATATGTATAACTGATTCACTGTGTTGTACACCTGAAACTGACACAAGATTGTAAATCAACTTTATGCCAATATTTTTTAAAAAGGAGGAGTTAACACAGAGAACAGAAAATAGCCTAGTGATTCTATCATTTTCTTTTTCAACCAAAATGTAGAGCAAATTGTATGGATGAGAGAGTTGGAACATAAAGAAAGCTGAGTGCCAAAAAATTGATGCTTTTGAACTGTGGTGTTGGAGAAGACTCTTGAGAATCCCTCGGACTGCAAGGAGACCAAACCAGTCAATCCTAGAGGAAATCTGTCCTGAATATTCATTGGAAGGACTGATGCTGAAGCTGAAGCTCTAGTAC
The DNA here is from genome assembly GCF_001704415.2 of Capra hircus. Classification (NCBI taxonomy): domain Eukaryota; kingdom Metazoa; phylum Chordata; class Mammalia; order Artiodactyla; family Bovidae; genus Capra; species Capra hircus. Next base: position 41,846,549 of record NC_030821.1, read on the forward strand.
TTTGGCCACCTGATGTGAAGAACTGACTCATTGGAAAAGATCCTAATGCTGGGAAAGATTGAGGGCAAGAGGAGAAGGGGATAACAGAGGATGAGATGGTTGGGTGGCGTCCCTGACTCAATGGACATGAGTTTGAGCAAGTTTTGGGAGTGGGTGATGGACAGGGAAGCCTGGCATGTTGCAGTCCATGGGGTCACAAACAGTTGCACACAACTGAGCTACTGAACCAAACTGAACTCCTGCATTGGCAAGAGGATTCTTTATCACTGAGCCACCAAGAAAGCCCATGCTAGGTATACATTTGTTGAAACCACATTAAACTATACACTTAAATTGGGTGCATTTTTGGTATGTAAAATAGGCCTTAATAACTTTGATTTTAAAAGTCAGAAGAGTAAATAAAGAAACAGATTAGAAAAAATTAAGGAATAGATTAGAATAAATTAGGAAGAAATCTTCACACATGACAAAGAGCCACCATTCTGCTACATATTAAATATGTACTAAATGAATTTATTGCATAGTTATCTGGAAATTGAGCAAAACAAACACTATTTCTCACATTTTATAGACTGAGTTGAAAATATTGTGATTCAGGGAGTCATAAAATTAGTCTAAGTGAACACATTCATGGGTCACAAGGCTAATAAGTTCTATTTCTATCAGAATTCAAGTAATTCTTAATATAATGATGTTTCTACATAAATTATCTGCACATTTCAAATCCAGTTATAAGTAATTAACTTCATGGAGTTATCAAAATACTTACATTGATATTGTCTTTAAAAAGATTATTGTTTGAATAAGTCAGGTCTGGTCCTTGGAAATCTTTCATTATGAGAAACATGTTTAAGAGAATGGTATTTGAGAAATTTCAATTTTTAATTACAGGCCCATACTGTGAATGGTTAAACATTGAATATTTAAAATATTTAATAGAATTTCCCATTATAAAAGTTGGAATGAACTTACTCTCATCCTCAGGCAACACGAGAAACTCTTCCATATTTAACAGTAGAAACCCTTCCATATTTAATTTAATGTAATAGAAAGTGAGAACAAAGACATCTCTGCTGTGATAAAGGAGCTTACAGTCTAAAAGAGAATAAAAGGCATGTATATGTCTCAGCTGGTAAAGAATCTGCCTGCAATGCGGGAGACTTGGGTTTGATCCCTGGGTTGGGAAGATCCCCTGGAGAAGGGAAAGGCTGCCCATTCTAGTATTCTGGCCTGGAGAATTCCATGGACTATATAGTCCATAGATTCTCTAAGACTTGGGCGTGACTTTTACTCTTTCTTTCACACATAAAAAGTGTTGTGTGTGACTTATCAAACATTCTGGACTTTGAAGGGCACATGTGGAAAACAACTTTACTTTTCCCTACCTGTATTCAGACCAACTTTCCTGATTTGTTTTGCTAACAAAGAGATGAAATTTGGAGCAGTTTCATAGCTGATTCATTTATGTCCAGGTAAATAAAAATCACTTAGTCTGATTATTTCATAAAGTTACAAAATAACCCGTAAAGTGTGATGGTGAAATTAGATGCATGTGAATAGCTATCTCACCTCATCTCAAGATTTACTGGTAATTTCAAGGCAATAAACAATGACAAGACACAAAGAAGAGAGAAACCCGCAGACTGAGTGTGTCTCCCCGTGTCCTTTCCTGTGTCAAACATATACCTCTGGCCTTGAAGAACTGAAGAGGTCTCAAACATACAGCCAGGAGTACTTAAATCATGAAATATCATCATTTCATACCCCAGAGTGTTGTATAGCTTACTTGACATTCTTTATGGAGACATGCCTCACAAATTCATAGATTCCTGGTTTATTTATTAAAAATAAACAACTCTGTGGACTTATTCTTTTCTTGCCCCTGATGACACCTGAAGCAAATCCTATTGCTTTTGGTCTTGGATAATTAATAGCCCTTTCCTCATTGTATTCATGTTAACAGTCTTATTTTGGTAATTAAAATGTCCAACCCGGTATAATAATTAAAATTCTGAACCACTGACAACTGAGCTCTTCCCTCAACTAGCTTAGTGCTACCACAAGTTGGAAAAGTTGGCAAAAGGAGAGGTCTTCCCTTAGCAACCGCTTCACTGAGCCAAGTCACAATATCCAGTCCTCCCAAGACGGGGATCAGGGAGCGAGAGACAAGCGGAAGTGACTCCCCCCCAGGGTTGTGTGGCTGGTTGGCACTGCCATTGTAAAGTACTCATGAACACTGGGTTTCAGATGCTCGATGCTGACCCTTTTTTTTTTTTTTTTTTCTGGACTGTTACTCTGTTTCTCAGAGTTTACATTATTAGATAACTCCAAAGGCAATTTTCACGATGCAGACAACAACTCTTCCTTCCAGCAACTTAAACTTTGAATCTTCCCAGGGGCCTTTGTGGATTGAAGACATTGAAGGATTCCCCTCAGTGTCTCTCTCCCATGGGTCTACTCAGTTCAGGGAAAAACTTACACAAACTTTCTCCAAATATGAAGATGCAGTTAGCTTACAAGGCAGTTGGTTTTCCCTTTGTCTTTGCTGCCAAACAGGTGTTTTGCCTACATTCATTTTGCCTTTAGAATTCTCTTGTCAAGAAGCAAATACCAGTTCCCTAAACTCAAAGGATACAAATAAACTTTAAAGTTCTACACACTATTTTCAGGTAAGAGTAAAATAGCTTACTACTCTTTGCTGCTGAAGAATAATTGTTCTCCAAAAGCATCCTCTTTCAATCCTTTTTGTTGTTGTTGTTTAGTCACTAAGTCATGTCTGAATCTTTTGCAGCCCCATGGACTGTAGCCCACCAGGCTCCTCTATCCATGGGATTTCCAGTTAAGAACACTGGAATGGGTTGCCATTTCCTTCTCCCGGGGATCTTCCTAACCCAGAGATCAAACCCATGTCCCCTACATTGGCAGACAGATTCTTTACCACTGTGCCACGAGGGAAGCCCCATCAATCCTTTAAGCCCATATAACAAATTAAAGTGGCTAATTACTAATGTTAACAGAACTGTTGCTTTCCCAAATTCTTAGCTCCTCTAGAACACATATAGAAGTGAGGCTACTTAGCAAGGATTATTGGACTGCAAGGAGACAAAATCTATCAATTCTAAAGGAAATCAACCCTGCATATTCATTGGAAGGGCTGATGCTAAAACTAAAGCTCCAATACTGTGGCCACCTGATGCAAAGAGCCGACTCATTGGAAAAGATCCTAATGCTGCGAAAGAATGAAGGCAGAAGAAGGGGGAGACAGAGGATGAAATGATTGAATAGCATCACCAACTCAATGGACATGAATCTGAGCAAACTCTGGGGAATAGTGGAGGACAGAGGAACCCGGCATGCTGCAAATCATGGGGTTGCAAAGAGTCAGACATAACTCAGCTACTGGACAGCAACAATATGGTTTTTCACCTCTGGAGCCTCAGCTAATACTAAAAAAGAATGAATTTTTAAATAACATACACACACACACACACACACATATACATGTGTGTTACTTTTAATATTTTATTTCACTATTTAGCTAGATAGAAAGTGATAAGTGACATAAAAGAAGTACAATTTAAGTGTAAGAGAAACATGAACAATGATAAAGAAATAACTATTTTTAAACATTTTCCACAACATAGAAATATCTATACATCATGTAGCAGTTCATCTCATGCTTCAGACCCTCCAATACAATATGATTTTTGATACTGGGCTAAAACACATGCCTCTATAACTCTCACTGTTATTGGTTCTGCCTTTGGAAATAAAACAAGCTACATTATAAACATAAGGCAGAAGGAGAAGGGGACGACAGAAGGTGAGATGGTTGGATAGCATGACTGAGTCAATGGACGTGAGTTTGCGCAAGCTCTGGGGGTGATGAAGGACAGGGAAGCCTGGCATGCTGCAGTCCATGCGGTCACAAAGAGTCGGACACAGCCGAGCGACTGAACAACAAGCTCTTCAAAATATGTATCCTATTTCTATGAATATTTCTCTTTTTGAGCTAAAAACTATTCTCAGTGCTTTATTTCTCAAAGTTATGGTTTGTCACTCCCCTAACATAAAGTGTACTAACCTCTAAATCTCTCATGTTCTGTCAATATTCCTACAAGTGAAATGTCTCATTCTGGAGACGTGTTGAAAGTGATTGAATTGTTCTAAATACTACATTTCTTCAAATACAATTTAAAAATATGCTTTCATTTTTTGTTAGATATACCATACAGTTTATCTTCTGAGCTCTCTGTTGACAAAAAGTCCTCAATTTATTTTATAAAATTTTGCTTATTAGGTAAAATATTTCCAAAATACCAATTTTATTTAATAAAGATAATGTTAAAATAAACAGGACTAAATGTCCATGTGACTTTGAGTTTCCACTTTCCAATCTAGAGTTTTGTGCTGGTTAAACCATAAAATGAAACCCCTTAATATAGATTCTTGAAAATATCTTTTGATGCGGACTATTTTTAAGATCTTTATTGAATTCGTTCCAATATTGCTTCTGTTTTACGTTTTTTTTTTGGCCTCCAGACATGTGGGATCTTAGCTTCCCAACCAGGGACTGAACCTTCATCCCCTTTATTGGAAGGTCAAGTCTTAATCACTTGACCACCAGGGGAGTACCCCCAATATTGATTTTTAAAATATTTGGGAGAATGGTATTGAAACATGTATGTCATATAAGAAACGAATCGCCAGTCTAGGTTCAATGCAGGATACAGGATGCTTGGGGCTGGTGCACTGGGATAACCCAGAGGGATGGTATGGGGAGGGAGGTGGAAGAGGGGTTCAGGAGTGGGAACTTATGTACACCCATGGCGGATTCATGCTGATGTATGGCAAAACCAATACAGTATTGTAAAGTAAAAAAAAAAAAAAAGAAGAAGAAACTGAGGAAGGACACATGCTTCTCTAGTTGATCTCTCCCTACTTGGACACTCGTGCACCCAATCCTGAACTAGTGTGTAGTACTTCAGGAAACAGAAATCAAATTTTTGAAAAATAATGTTTGACTAAAATACAACAGCAGATTTATTCATTACCTCAAAATAAACTATGCAAATTAATGTAGACAACAGGAATATGAAACTCCTAAGACACTTCACCTAAGGAATTTACTTTATTTTAAAAAGAAATAACATATGCCTCTAAGATAGTGTATATTAGCATTATGTGTTAACAGTTGTGCCAAATGAGTGCAAGGAGTTCTTCAGAGGTTCAAAAAAAAAATCATTTGTCATGACTTAGAGAACAAACTTACAGTTACCAGAAGAGAAGGGTTGGGGGAAGGGATACTTAGGGGGTTTGAGATCGACATGTATACGCTGCTGTACTTAAAATAGATAACCAACATGGGCCCGTATGGCACAGGGAATTCTGCTCAATGTTATGTGGCAGCCTGGAGGGGAGGGACGCTTGGGGGAGAATGGATACCTGTATATGCATGGCTGAGTTGCTCTGCTGCACACTGGAAATTATCACAACATTGTTGTGATAAATATAAAATAAAAAGTTTTTAAAAACTACCTGTCAGAAATTTCATGAAGGATGGGTAACTTTAGTTGGACTGAAGAATGATTAAAGTGAAAGTGAAAGTCGTTCAGTCCTGTCTGACTCTTTGCAACCCCATGAACTACACTGTCCATGGAATTCTCCAGGCCAGGATACTAGAGTGGGTAGCCTTTCCCTTCTCCAGGGTATCTTCCCAACCCAGGGATCAAACCCAGATCTCCCACATTGCAGGTGGATTTTTTACCAGCTGAGCCACAAGGGAAATAAAGAATGACCAAAATTCAGAGCAATGATGATAAGGATGCAGATCTTGTGTGCAAGTGTGAAAAGAATAACATGTGAGGCATATTGGAGCATTACAAATAAATTGTCCTTGAAAAGAGGGAGTCATGTATGATATGTGGGAAAAGTTGGGATGGGGCCAACATACAGGAGATTTTAAATGATGTGTAAAGAGTATGGACTCCAATTCATTGGGCAGAGGCTTTGATCCAGACAGTGATAAACATAGAGCAATGTTTAAGGAGGAATGATTTAACTGAATTACCTGGACCTGAGAAGAGAAGAGAGGCTTCATTTGGTAAATTGTTGGTGGATTAGAATTAACAGTCAATGGATGAGGTCAAAAGAGCGAGAATTAAGAAACATCACATCTAAGAAATGTAATGAAAAGGAGTACTCTAGTAACAGTCTTAATGTGGAACAAGAAAGAGAACAGCTTTGTAATCTTTGTAAGAGAGATTACAAAGCTGGTGCTATTGCCGTTGACTGTGATACAGAAGAGTGGAAGGGAAGGGAAACTTGTTAATTTGGGGTGAGAAAAAAACACCCCCAAAATATCTAAGTGATTTTAAATGTTGGGTGGAAGCCCAGGAGATAGACCAAAGCTGATATGGATTCAGTTGCAAGGAGGCAACTGAGGCTGTGAGTGATGGTGATGTGATGAAGGAAAAAAATAAATAAGTGCATTAGTCAAACTTATGCAGGAGGAGAAAGGGGCGACAGAGGATGAGACGGTTGGATGGCATCATCGGCTCAATGGACATGAGTTTGAACAAACTCCAGGAGATAGTGAAGGACAAGGAAGCCTGACATGCTGCAGTTCATGAAGTTGCAAAGAGTCAGACACAATTTACCAACTAAACAAAAACAATGAAACCGACAGTAGAGCCAGTGGAGACAGCAGGGCACCAAAAGAAGACATAAAACCAGAGGAAATGTATTATCTTGCACCCTCTGGAGGTACAGCATGAGGTGAAAAGGGCTTGTCCTGCTAGACAGCAGGCACCATAACAAAACTTCTGAGAGCAATGTAGAAGTCACATACTGCGTGATCAAACTGCAAAAGTCATAATCAAGGAGATGAACCAGTGGATATGATATACCATAAGACAGTCTTGAGGCTTGGTTGTGTATATACCCTCTGAGAGGCAAGAGTGGATTTTTAGTGCTGCAGATAACAACATGGTACCATTGAGTCCAGAAGAGTTTAATGCTTAAGAGAAGGCTTTAATAATGTTAATGACTTAAGGAAATGAAGGAAGATAATCCAGTGGTCATCCTTCTAAGCAAAAGTATTATATATAGAAAAGTGCTTCCAAATTATTCCAAATTTGTTCTATTAAAATTCTATCATGATGCAATTTTTACTATCCACAAACCCTTTGCTAACCTCATCCAAGTCCTGGTCAAATACTCAAAAATTCTGACTTGGTAATGTGGAAATTAATAATAATTTTCTCAAACAGAAATACAGCATAACTTCAGAGGAGTTTTAATTGAGTAATAATTTCAATATTTAGACAGTTTAAAGGTAGAAATACATCTATTAACATGCTACCTTTCAATTTTCTTGGCAAATTAATATACATCGTAATAAATAGGTGTCAGAATATATCAACTATGGGATGAAATATGCTATCAAATACCATCAAGTGAAAACTGAATGACATGTTTCCTAATTGTTTTCATAATTCCATAAAGTGTCAAATATTGAAGAGAGAGGAAAGAAAGTATTGCTTTTCCCCTTCTCTTCCAGGAGAAGAGGAGTCTTGAGTATCTTGAGGACATCTAGAGGAGTCAGATAGTATAGACAGATGATCTGATTAATTCATAGTTTCATATTTTGCTCTGTATGAATGACCACAGCAAATCTCTGCCATTGTTTTATTTCTTATAATTTTTACAACATTATTTTTCTTCTGTACTCAAAATGAATCATTTGGGTTACTTCAGAATATTTGTGTATACTTAGAAGACTTAAGGCAAACTCAAGACCTAAGGGAAGGAACTACTATCAAATACCCTGAACTAATATCAGAATAACAAGAATTTGAAACATAACAAAATAATGTTAACCAAATTAATAAACAAGTTACTTAAGCAATTGTTGTTGTTGTTGTTTAATCACTAAGTCAAGTTCAACTCTTTTGCAAGCCCATGGACTATAGCCTGCCAGGCTCCTCTGTCCATGGGATTTCCCAAGCAAAAATACTGGAGCTGGTTGCTGTTTCCTTCTCCAGGGGATCTTCCTGACCCAGGGGTCAAATCCACGTCTCCTGGTTGGCAGGTAGATTCTTGACCACTGAACCACTTGAGAAGCCCAGCTTAAGCAATAAATTATTATAAAACAGAAAGCCTCAACAATGTTATACAAGTATTATACATGGGGAAAGAACACGTTAGAATACTATGTAGAAATTTTACTTTAAACATATGAAAACTGAATTTTCATGTATGGAGAATGAGTGAATATCGATATTGGAGAATATATGCATATCTTAAAAATCTATACAAGCATTTCTTGGAGATATTGTGGGTTTAATTCCAGACCACTGCAATGAAATAAATATTACAATAAATATTACACAATTTTTTTGGTTTCCCAGTGCATGTGAAAGTTATATTTACACTAGACTGTAGTCTATTATATGTGCAATAGCACTGATTTTAAAAAAAAAATTTGAGGTACATGCCCTAATTTAAAAAATACTTTATTGCTAAAAAATTCTAACCATCATCTGAGCCATCAGCAAGTACTCATCATTTTGCCAGTGGAGGGGTTGAAATATTTTGAGAATTACCCAAATGTGACACAGAGACATGAAGTGAGAAAATGCTGCTGGAAAAATGATGCTAGTAGACTTGCTCCATGGAAGGTTGTCACAAACCTTCAATTTGTTTAAAAAAATAAAATAAAATCTTCAAAGCTTGATAAAGTGAAATGCAGTAAAACTAGGTACCCTTGTACTTGGAATCAGTGATAAAAACGTATTTTACAGCAGATGAATGGATAAGAAAGCTGTGGTACATATACACAATGGAGTATTACTCAGCCGTTAAAAAGAATTCATTTGAATCAGTTCTGATGAGATGGATGAAACTGGAGCCAATTATACAGAGTGAAGTGAGCCAGAAAGAAAAACACCAATACAGTATACTAACACATATATATGGAATTTAGGAAGATGGCAATGACGACCCTGTATGCAAGACAGGAAAAAAGACACAGATGTGTATAACGGACTTTTGGACTCAGAGGGAGAGAGAGACGGTGGGATGATTTGGGAGAATGGGAATTCTAACTTGTATACTGTCATGTAAGAATTGAATCGCCAGTCCATGTCTGACGTAGGGTGCAGCTTGCTTGGGGCAGGTGCATGGGGATGACCCAGAGAGATGTTGTGGGGAGGGAGGTGGGAGGGGGGTTCATGTTTGGGAACGCATGTAAGAATTAAAGATTTTAAAATTTAAAAAAAAATAAAAAAATTAAAAAAAAAAAAAAAACGTATTTTACCTAGTGTGATGATTAATTTGATGTATCACCTTAACTGAGCCATAGGGTGATCAGATGCTAAGTTAAATGTTATTCTGTGTGTATCTATGAGCATATTTCCAAATGAGATTAACATTTTAATTTGTAGACTTTATAAAACAGTCTATCTTCCTCGATATGGGTGGTCCTTATCCCATACACTGAAGACTGAATAGAGTAAAAAGTCAAGCAAGAGAAATTGCTCTCTCTGCCTGATGGCCTTGGAGCTGGGACCTGAGTTTTCTCTTGCCTTCAGGCTCAAACTTGGACAAAAATTAACAAGATAGGCTCTCCTGGTTCTTAGGTCCCCAGACTCAGACTGAAGTTATACCATTGCAACTCCTGGGATTCCAGCATCTTTGCCTCCACAGCACATAAGCCAATTCTTTATAATAGGTCTCTCCAGATAGATAGGTAGATAGATAGCTAGACAGTTAGACAGATAGATAGATAGGGCTACATATCTCCTATTGGATCTCTGTAGAATCTAAACTAATACACTTAATAATACTATTTCCCCCTCATTTCCTTTTTAGCAAATCTTTTAAACAAATTTTAGAAACATTTCTTTTTAATTAATAGATGGTTCTTTTTAATTAGTGCATAGTTCAAGAAAAAATTACAGACATCTCAATTCCTAAAGCTATTTAATTAAAGTAAAAACTAAAGTACCACTGAGAATGAAATAGTGGAAATATCATATAACTCCGAGTCAGAATTTTGCTGACTTGAATTCCAGTCCTGACTGCTTCATCATTAATTTTCCTGAGTTTTTAACCACTGCATCTGTAAATTAATGACTTTGGACTGATGGATGTTTTTCAAGCTTCTTTTAGCGACACAACTCTTTCTTCAAATGAAAATCCATGTGGAAAAGCAATATATTTTACACTTTACATAAACATAGTAGAGAGAGTGTCCATCCAATAATCAAGCACCATGGGGGGCAAATTGGAAAGCGCTGAGCCAGCTGGTGCCACCCAATTTTACCATTGGAGCATCTTCCAACTGGTCATGTTTTATTAATCATAAAAACAACATTTATTGACATCTGGGCTGCACACTTTATATATTTTATTTTATTTATCCATCTAGCAGTAGATGAAATGAGGCCCAGTTCATTAATTTACCCAGTCATCATACAACTAGTAAATGATTGAGCCAGAACTCAGACCTAGTACAATTTGATTCCAGAGCCCATATTGATTCTCAGAAGCATTATTATTTATTATATATTTACTAGGTACTAGGCACAGTGCTTGATTAATACTCATAATTATCATATATGCTGAGTAGTACTATCCTCATTTTGCAGATATGGAAACTAAGACTTGGATAAGTTAGGGAACCTACTCATGTTCACACTTTCAAAAGTTATTTATATCCCTCTTTTCTTTGGCATCAGTAAGCAATTTAGAATTTCCCAGCAATTTAGAATTTTTCAATCCCACCTAAATTCTATCATGATCAGTAGTAAATGTTTATTGTTCCCAGAAGTTGAATACGGATTGTGAAAATGTGGCTTCATGGGTGGGGGGGAGATGTTTCAAAGTTAGCCACTAAAAATGTAGAGAAAACACAGTTCTCTTTCAGAAATACATCATTTCATTCTTTTGTAATAGTATTTATAGACTATTCAAGAGTTTAAAGATAATCACTATTATTACTGAGTCCATAAATAATTCCACTAAAAATACAAAATGATCACCTAATGAATGGAAATATGTTACCATCTTTAAATTAGTAGATATTTAAACTTTATTCCACATTTTGTATAAATACTGTAAGAATAATCTCCATCTTTTCAGTTTTCTGAACATGGAATATTAACATTCTAAACATACACACATCAATAGCCTAAGAGAGAATATTTGAACCTCCAAGAGTATACAAACATGTCAAGGAAATTAAGTTTAAAATCCATAAATTAAAAAGTGTTTGTTTTAGATTTTTCCTATATAAAAATCATTTTCTGTTCAATTTCTTACAAGTAGAACATAAACAGAAAATGATTTTAAAGAGATATTAAATTTCAGAATTAGTTTGAGATGGTGGAGTAGAAAAACATGTGCTCATTCCCTCTTGTGAGAACACCAAATGCAACTAGCTATTGAACAACCATTGAAGAGAGGATGCTGTAACCCACCAAAAAAGGATACCCCACGTTCAAAGACAAAGGAGAAGCTTCAACAAGACAATTGGAGGGGTGTGATCATGATAAAATCAAATCCCATACCCACCCAGTGGATGATCCACAAACTGGAGAATAATAATACCAAAGAAGTTCTCCTACTGTTGTGAAGTTTCCAAGCACCACATCAGGCTTCCTACACTGGGAATTTGGCAAAGGCACTATGTATCCCCAAGGAATCTGACTTTACAGGCCAGCAGTATTTGATTACAGGACTTCTGCAGGCCTGGGGGAAAGAGACTCCACTCTTGGAGGACACAAACAAAATCTGGCATGCACCAGGACCCAGGGGAAAGGAGCAGTCACCTACAGGAGACTGAACAAGACCTACCTGAGACACATAGAAATCAAACTGAAAAAAAAAATTAAAGACAAAGATAAAATATTAAAAGCAACAAGGGGAAAATGACAAATAACAAGGGAATTCTCATAAGGTTATCAACTGATTTCTCAACAGAAACTCTACAAACCAGAAGGGAAATAGCACGATATATTTAAAGTGATGAATGGGAAGAACATACAAGCAAGAAAACTCTACCCAGCAAGACTTTCATTCAGATTTAAAGGAGAAATCAAAAGCTTTACAGACAAGCAAAAGTTAAGGGAATTCAGCACCATCAAACCAGCTTTATGACAGATGCTAAAGAAACCTCTCTAGGCAGGCAACACAAGAGAAGCGAAAGACCTGCAAAAAATAAACCAAAAGCAATTAAGAAAATGGTAATAGGATCATACGTATTGATAATTACCTAACATGTAATGATTGAATACTCCAACCAAAAAACATAGACTGGCTGGATGGATAACAATATGTGCATGGATGCACTTCCACTTCCCATATCACTCTACTTAGCCAATCAAATTGTATGTAATTACTTTATATTGTTAGGTTAATCTTGTTTCCATTATGGCTTGCAGTTGTAATTATCTTTTATCTTATGTCTGGCTATTGATTGTGAAAACTGATAAACATCTTTTACTATTGTGATTATTTTCTTATTGTGATTATTCATTTTAATATCATGATTGGTCAATAGAAAATAATACAGTTTTATATTATTAGATAATATAACTATGTAATATATGTTAAAATGCTGCATTCAATATGCCACCAAATTTGGAAAACTCAGCAGTGGCCACAGGACTGGAAAAAGGTCAGGTTTCATTCCAATCCCAAAGAAAGGCAATGCCAAAGAATGTTCAAACTACAGTGCAACTGCACTCATCTCACATGCTAGCAAAATAATGCTCAAAATTCTCCAAGCCAGCCTTCAACAGTACGTGAACCATGAACCTCAAGATATTCAAGCTGGATTTAGAAAAGAGGAACCAGAGATCAAATTGCCAGCATCCGCTGGATCATCAGAAAAGCAAGAGAGTTCCAGAAAAAAATCTACTTCTGCTTTATTGACTATGCCAAAGCCTTTGATTGTGTGGATCACAAAAAACTGTGGAAAATTCTTAAAGAGATGGGAATACCAAACCACCTATCTGCCTTCTGCAAAATCTGTATGCAGGTCAAGAAGCAACAATTAGAAAGGGACATGGAACAACAGACTGGTTCCAAATAGGGAAAGGAGTACATCAAGGCTATATATTGTCCCTTGCTCATTTAACTTATATGCAGAGTATATCATGCGAAACACTGGGCTGGATGAAGCACAAGCTGGAATCAAGATTGCCAGGAGAAATATCAATAGCCTCACATATGCAGATGACACCACCCTTATGGCAGAAAGCAAAGAAGAACTAAAGAGCCTCTTGATGAAAGTGAAAAAGGAGAGTAAAAAAGTTGGTTTAAAACTCAACGTTTAGAAAACTAAGATCATGGCATCTGGTCCCATCACTTCATGGCAAATAGATGGGTAAACAATTGAAACAGTGACAGATTTTATTTCGGGGGGGCTCCAAAATCACTGCAAATAATGACTACAGCCGTGAAACTAAAAGACACTTGTTCCCTGAAAGAAAAGCTATTATCAACCTTGACAGCATATTAAAAAGTAGAGGCATTACTTTGCCAACAAAGGTCCATCTAGTCAAGGCTATGGTTTTTCCAGTAGTCATGTATGAACGTGAGTTGGACTATAAAGAAAGCTGAGTGTGGAAGAACTGATGCTTTTGAACTATAGTGTTGAAGAAGACTCTTGAGAATCCTTTGGACCGCAAGGAAATCCAACCAGTCAATCCTAAAGAAAGTCAGTTCTGAATATTCATTGGAAGGACTGATGCTGAAGCTGAAATTCCAATACTTTGGCCACCTGATGCAAAGAACCGACTCATTGGAAAAGACCCTGATGCTGGGAAAGATTGAGGGCAGGAGGAGAAGGAGATGACAGAGGATGAGATGGCTAGATGGCATCACTGACTCGATGGACATGAGTTTGAATAAACTCCAGAAATTGGTTATGGACAGGGAACCCTGGCGTGCTGCAGTCCATGGGGTCACAAAGAGTTGGACACAACTGAGCGACTGAACTGAACTGATATTATTACAACTACCATTTCATAGAAAAGCCTCCACTCACTTTTTAAAATCCAGGTGTACATTAGAATTATCTTGGAATTTTTTTGAAAAACACTAATACCCAGGTATTATTTTTTTCTCCAAATTTCCAGATGTGATTCTGATAAGCATCCATGTTTAAAAATAACTAGACTGTATGATAATCTCTTGTTTTTATCTTGTTTGCTTCATTTTTTGTATTTCGTATTTAGTGCTCCCATTTCATTTAGTTTATGTTTTCTAGTTTATCGGTCTCTATTTCTGTTATTGTTCTTTCTCAAGCCTTTACCAAGTGTAGTAGAAAAGTTTTATACATGTATCTATACATATAAATATTATATATGTATAGATATATACTGTATGTATAATATATATATTAGAAACTTATGGAATTTTTGCTTAGCTAAACAATTTATGACATTTTGGTTCCATTTGTCTGACTAAGTATGAACAGAATGCTAGATTTCTAATTTATATTCACTTAAAACTTTGGTATTGTTCCATTTATTCTGGCATCTAGTATTACTGCTTAAAGTCTAGAAAGCTTATTATTTCAGTGATTTTTTAAAAAAATTGAATGGGGCTTGAAACTTCTAATCCAATTCTGAGAACATAAAGAAATACTATGTTGTTTAAAAAAAAGGCAAGAAACGTTTTGGTTTCAGAAATAATCTATAGATAAATATGTATGTGCCTATATTATTACCATTTTCAGTGCAGTTTTTATATTTTTTAAAATAAATTAAGAAAGTAGTTTTAAAAAAATGTAATTTACTAACTGGGAAATGTTCACTTCTTTCATAGTATAATGGTTTCCATATTCTAAGAGAGATCTCTAAAATTAACCATCTAATAAACAGCATTTCTTTAAAAAATAAATTCCTGCACACTAAAAAAAAGAGAGATTGAGCTTCAAATATTAAGAAATAAAGTGCTGGATTCCATCCAGAAGTAAACCGGTAATTGTGTTAAAATGTGGATGCTGAAATCTTTCCCTGAGCTGCCTCTTGAAGTTGACCAGGTCATGCTAGCAACTGCCAAAAATCCAAAATTGGCACTTCTTCTCAAGTCAGTGTATAGGGGTTGGCCAGCTGGAAAGTTGCCTGAGGAGTTCCAATAATTTGAAAATCATCAACATAAATTTTCTTCCTAAAAAGAATGCTTCTTCTGGGGGAAATTGAACCACTCTTCCAGAGGGCTGTTGACACATAGGTACCTTGCAGACAGCACATTCAGGAATTGGCCCAAATTTGTGCTTACAAGTCCAAAATTGACACCCACTTGGAAAGAATGGAAATGCGCACAGTCCCATTTCCTAGGGAATAAGGAGCCTCGGTTAAAATAAATCCATATTAATGTTGGACATAAGACTTAATTTCGGGTAAGAGTTCTCCATCCACGCTAGAATCTTTCAGCAGTGGTTCTTTAAATAGCTTTTGGTGGAAAATCAGCAATTTCTGGTATAATTGAGAGCAGGATTGAGAAATTAACAAGGTTTTCGTAACAAAGTTACCATTAACGCTGCCAAAAAAACCTCACCAAAAGTAACTTCATGTTACCTGACTAAATTGCCCTGTACAGTATATTAAACACTAAACCAACAGCACATTTAAAAGATCTATTGAGGATAGCCAAGATCCTTATCACTCAACTTCTGGAATGTTCTATCTATAAAATCAAGTTATGTAAGCTATTTACAGAACAGTATTTTAGGGTGCTCTTTGATCAGCTTATCCCCTTCTATCACGGAATTCTTAACACAAAGATAGGCTTTGTTTCTTTTCTATTTGCTTTGCTTTGCTTTGCGATCTTTTCAACCCCAAGAATTCATATTCATGAAGTGGATGATAATCATCAAAATTTCCTAAAACACTCCCATGAAAGACAAGCCAGACAAAGTGATGATAATCAGCTGAGGGGACAAAAATATGAGAATTATCATTCGTATTAACTAACACACTGTTTCAAAGAAGTGTTTTTATTTTCTTCCCTATGAAGGAAACAGTGGAGAAAGTCAACAACATACCCATTTAATAAATGATGGCACTGATGCATTAAAATGGTCTATAAGCATAGAAAATATAAAATAATATTTTATGATAACACAGTATTTTCACATAAGTCATGACAATCAATTATTACTTCAGCCCTCTGAGTGACAGTTCAGTTCAGTTCAGTTCAGTCGCTCAGCCGTGTCCAACTCTTTGCGACCCCATGAATCGCAGCACGCCAGGCCTCCCTGTTCATCACCAACTCCCGGAGTTCACTCAGACTCGCGTCCATAGAGTCAGTGATGCCATCCAGCCATCTCATCCTTGGTCGTCCCCTTTTCCTCCTGCCCCCAATCCCTCCCAGCATCAAAGTCTTTTCCAATGAGTCAACTCTTCACATGAGATGTCCAAAGTACTGGAGTTTCAGCTTTAGTATCATTCCTTCCAAAGAACACGCAGGACTGATCTCCTTCAGAATGGACTGGTTGGATCTCCTTGCAGTCCAAGGGACTCTCAAGAGTCTTCTCCAACACCACAGTTCAAAAGCATCAATTCTTCAGTGCTCAGCCTTCTTCACAGTCCGACTCTCAGATTCATACACAACCACAGGAAAAACCATAGTCTGAGTGACTAGATAGGAATAATTAGTCCAAGTTTATAGATGAAGAGACAGGTATAGCTGTTTAACTGCCAGCATGGTGAGGAGCTACATGAATAAAATAACCAAGAATAATGACACTAACAATATTGGAAAGGAAGAGAACAGGACACGTGTAGAAGCAGAGATGGGGGAGAGCGGTTAAAAGTAGACGCCATAACACTTACATCTGTCTAACGTAGCTAATTTTAAGTGCTACATTCCTTCCAAAATTCTATTTCCTTTTAAAATGTCTAGTTCGTTTCAAATATGTGGAATCTAGAGAAATGGTACTGTTGAAACTATTTGCAGGGCAGAAATGGAGATGTAGATGGAGAGTGCGGACATGCAGATATGGTGGGGAGGGAGGATGCATTGGGAGAGTAGCATTGACATATACTCACTATTATATACTCACTCAGATAACTAGTACGAAGCTGCTATAAAGCCCTGGGAGCTCAGCTTGGTGCACTGTGGTGACCTAGAGGGATGGGATGGTGGAGGTGGGGGAGGTTCAAGAGGGAGGGAATATATGTAAACACATAGATGATTCACTTTGTTATACAGCAGAAACTAATACAATTGTAAAACAACTATATCCCATTTTTCTTAAAGCTGACAGATTGAACTATTATCCTGCTTAATGTCCAAACCATAACTTCATTAGGCCAGGAAAAGCATTTGTATGCAGATATAGAGTTCTCTTGATGAAAGTGAAAGAGGAGAGTGAAAAAGTTGGCTTAAAGCTCAACATTCAGAAAACAAAGATCATGGCATACAGTCCCATCACTTCATGGCAAATAGATGGGGAAATAGTGCAAACAGTGACACTTTATTTTTCTGGGCTCCAAAATCACTGCAGATGGTGATTGCAGCCATGAAACTAAAAGATGCTTACTCCTTGGAAGGAAAGTTATGACCAACCTAGACAGCATATTGAAAAGCAGAGACATTACTTTGCCAACAAAGGTCCATCTAGTGAAAGTTATGGTTTTTCCAGTAGTCATGTATGGATGTAGAGTTGGACTGTGAAGAAGGCTGAGCACTGAAGAACTGATGCTTTTGAACTGTGGTGCTAGAGAAGACTCTTGAAAATCCCTTGGACTGCAAGGAGATCCAGCCAGTCCATCTTAAAGAAAATCAGTCCTGGGTGTTCATTGGTAGGACTGATGTTGAAGCTGCAACTCTGGAACTTAGGCCACCTCATGCAAAAAGCTGACTCATTTGAAAAGACCCTGATGCTGGGGAAGATTGAGGGCAGGAGGAGAAGGGGACGACCGAGGATGAGATGGTTGGATGGCATTACCAACTCAATGGACATGGGTTTGTGTGAACTCGAGGAGTTGGTGATTGACAGGGAGGCCTGGCGTGCTGAGGTCCATGGGATTACAAAGAGTTGGACACGACTGAGCAACTGAACTGAACTGACTGTAGAGTTCTTTAAGCTGCTGAAAATATTTTACTTTTTACTTCATGGTGTAAAATGAATTTAAAGATGAACCAAAAATAAATAGATAGATGTGTTCATTCAGCAAACATTTGCTGAGTGTATTTTTTTTTTTGCAACACTTGCCTCTGTCATAATATAGGTGTCATCTCAAGTGCTGTCTTCTGAAATACACCATGCCTACCTAGCTCTTGGGCTTCCCTTGTGGCTCAGCTGTTAAAGAATCTGCCTGCAATGCAGGAGACCTGGGTTTGATCCGGGGGTTGAGACGATCCTCTGGAGAAGCGAAAGGCTACCCACTTCAGTATTCTGGCCTGGAGAATTCCATGGACAGTCCATGGGGTGCAAAAAGTTGAACACGACTGAGTGACTTTCACTTTCACTTCTACCAGGCTCTATGGTCAGCCCTTGCTCCCTTCCAGCCTCCATCTCATTAGGCTGTTTAATGTCACTTGTAACACATCGCTATTTAAAATGATCTCTTCTACTTGTTTATATATTCATTTCATGTCTCCTGCTTGCAATCCACCCTAAACTCGAAACTCTTTGAAAGCAGGAAGTGGGTCCATTTTCATCAAGGCCCCCTTCCTTGGTGCCTTGAACAGGGTCAGGGTGCTGTAAGTGCTCAGTTTATAATAAGGAAAGAATAAAGATCTAAAAGAGCTGCCATATTGTACATTTCTTATTGTTTTTGTTGTTTAGCTGCTAAGTCATGTCCAAGTCTTTTGCGATCTCTTGTACTGTAGTCCTCTGGGTTCCTCTGTCTATAGATTTCCCAGGCATCAGAATACTAGAGTGGGTTTCTATTTTGTCCTCTAAGGGATGTTCTCAAACCAAGGATTGAACCAATGTCTCCTGCATTGGCAGGCAGATTCTTTATCCCTGAGCCACCAGTGAAGCCCACATTTCTTACGTAAAACAGTAATTTTGCACATATCATTACAATTGATTCTCATGAAAATAATTTGAAATGGCTACACTTAGAATATGTTTCAGAAACATCCTTATATGATTTTCCAAGCTCATAGCTCACACAACATAAAATCAGTGTTCACAGACTGTAATAATTGGTGAAACACACGCATGTTCTCAAGATGTCTTCGGTACTACGCGTTCGCCAGATTGAGTTTCATCTGCTTTGTTCATTCTATGTTCCAGATGTAGGAGCAAGCACCAAGCCCACACAAATTTTCAGTGAAGTTTTGTTTCCTAAACAGTAGGAAGCATTGAGAACTACAAGAGAATCCACCCGCTTAGCTTCTCCAAGTAGCCCAGCTGTGCACAAATGATAAAGCATGTTTCTACACACTAGAAGGCTAAAAACAATTAGTTTCTCTTACAAGATAGCATTGTTTGGGGTTTTCCTGGTGGCTCAGTGACAAAGAGCCTGCCAATGCAGGAGACAGGGGTTCGATCCTGGATTTAGGAGACTCCCACTCACCCTGGAGCAATGAAGCCTGTGCTCCACAACTACTGAGCCTGTGCCCTAGAGCCCAAGAGCCGCAGCTACTGGGTCCATCTGCCACACCTGCCACAGCCTGTGTGCCCTAGAGCCCGTGCTCTGCAACAGCAGAAGCCACCCCAACGGCAGGCCCATGTACCACAAGGAGAAAGCCCCTGCTCACTGCAGCTACAGAAAAGCCCAGGCAGCAATGAATAAATGAATAAAATTTTTTTAAATGATAGTATTATTCAATCTAAGAAGGAAAATCTCTATTTTAAAAAGCACTGATACCCTTAGTTACTTGGATCGCCAATATTTCTTTAAGACAGACACAGCAATGCACATCATGTATTTTAGAATCTGCTTTTGGGTTTCTGATTATAAAAGTGTTGTCAGATTGCTCTGTCTCATTCAAAATACACTTTATTATCTTGAAGTATACACAGCTAGATTTCATTTCTTAGCTCCACAAACAGTTAAGACTCTGTGTCTAAGATCTGGCCAGGAAGAGATGCACATTTATGGGCAAAAACATCAAGAAGCAACTCTTAAGAGGTAGAATCCAAAAGACTTAAACAAAGGTGGAACCACAAGATAACAGAAGCTTGGACACCGAACAATAACAAAGAGGCACCTCCAACAAGGCAAACTTCCACTGACTGACTTAAATGACATATAAATTCCTATTCCATTAAGTCAGTGAGATCGTAGGAATATTCTGCTGCTTGACTAATGTTATTTCCTATCGTATTATTTATTATAGAAGCTTGAATAATACTAAAAGATATTGCCTATTCTTACTAATTTATTATTCTAAGTGAACTTCAGAGTTATTCTGTTGGAATTTTAATTAGAATTACAATGGATATATACATTAATTAGAATAACTATTTCATAGTTTAATATTGCATATTGTTATCTAGGGTATATGTGTCCATTTATTCAAATATCATTCTTCATTTAGCATCTACATATTCCTTGCTATACTTATTCTGAGGTGTTTGGTTTGTTATTACTATTTTTATTATTTGTAGTTATAAGTGGAATATATTCCCAAAATCATTTTCTTCCTTATGGTTGTATCAAACCCATTCTATATATTAATATTTTGTGACCACATTATTGGATTCCTCTATTCATTCTAATAGTACTTTTTCCTATTGATTCTCTTGAGTTTTTCAAATATATAAAATCATATTATATGTAAATAATGACAATCTTGCCCCTTCTCTTCCAATGTTTATCATCATTATTTCACCCATATGTCTAATTTCATTGTCTAGAACATTTCCAGATAATTAGTAAATAATAATGGGAAAGCAACAGACACCTGACTTATTTCTGACTTCAGGGAGGAAGCTTGAAGTGTTTCATCAGCAAGAACAATGCTAGAAACTGGCTTGAGATATTCATATTATTTTATTTATGAAGTATTATTCTCCTACTAGTTTATGAAGGATTTTTCTTCTTTGATCTGTAGTCAGTTGTACTAGAAGATTTCCTACTGTTAAACATTCCTGAAATAATCTCCACTTGGTCATGGCATATTACTCTTTTAATGTAGTGCTGGATTTTATTTTCTGGATTTTATTTATTGTCTTTCACTAATATTTATAAATATGATGGTTTATCACTTTCTTTTTTGTGGTGTCTTTGTCAGATTTTGGAGTCAGTGTCATAGTAGTTTGCATTTTTTTTTTAATGAATTGGAATGCTTTATTTTCTATGCCTGAAACAATTTAAATTGCATAGGAATTACCTGTTCTTTGAAGGTTTGGAAACATTCATCCATGAAATTCTTCGGTATTTTTATAGGCCAGGCTCTGATTTAACAACATAATGAATTCCTTCCATGATCATTGTTTGGTTTAGTGTATCTATATCTCTCGAGTCAATTTTTGTTATTTCCAATTTCTAGAAAATTGATAAACTTGTTTCTGAAGTTACCTGTGTATTGTAGAATATTGATAAAAAAGTATAAATTCAATATTTTTCAAACAGATTTTGTAAAGAAGATAAGGCCAAAAGTATGTTTCATGGATGTTAATAGCATTGTTGCTGGTGAATTTAACGTTCTCGCTTCATTGCAAAAGAATTCAGAGATGAAGTGATATTAAGAAATGGATTTATTTAGAAAGAAACACATTCCACAGACAAGAGTATTGTCCATCTCAAACGATGAGAGAGAGAGAGGAAGAGAGAGAGAGTGAGGCTTCGAGATATAATGGGGTTAGGTTCTATGGACTGGGTAATTTCATTGGCTAATGAATGGGAGGATTATTCCAATTATTTGGCGGATGGGACAGAGGTTTCCCTGAATTGGATCATGGCCCACTTTTTGCTCTTTGATGGTCAGCTTCAGAATTGTCATGGTGCTGGTGGGTGTGTCACTCAGCTTATGTATTACGATGAACTGTGTGATGCATCTCAAGGTTCACTGGAAGTTGAATATTCTGCCATCTTGGACCTATTTGATTCTAACCAGTTTTCATCAATATTGTATGGCTATATCATTCTTTTAAAGACTGTGCCATTCTCCCTTCCCCCCTGTTTCAAGATAACATAAAAAGAGGGTCTAGGATCAATATAACTGGGAAATGATTTAGAGTAAATATGATATCTTTCTCTGCAGCACTTCTCAGAGTCCTTAATATTCTTATGTATATCTTGACTTTAAAGGGAGTCAGTGAATATAACCATTTTCATACCTGACTGTAAAATTTCCTCCTTTTTTCAAGGACCATCCCATGGGACTTGTATGCTCTAGTACACAATTTGGGAATGAGATCTGAAGAAATCTGAAGGGCAAGGTTATTATTTCAGAAATATTTTCAGTATTGATGAAACTAGAGTGTTCTGGAAGACAATCCTTTCTAGAAAACCCATAAAAATACATTAAAACTATATGAGCTTCAATGGCTCAGAAAGACATTTGGTTTTATTTGATTCAGACATTTTTCACACTCATACTTTGGCCGGTACATCACTCTTAAAAATTCCAAAAACACTAAATGTATATATAAAAGATAAAGCTGCAACAATTTGAATATTAAAAACAAACATTTGAATAAGTTTTGTTTTAAGTAACTAGCGTAGAGTTTTTACTTATATTACCCCAAATATCACTTATTTAAGCAGGGTGTATTTTCTACACAATAGAGAGTGACCATGGGCTTCCCTTGTGGCTCAGCAGATAAAGAATCTGCCTGCAGTGTAGGAGACCTGGGTTTGATCCCTGAGTTGGGAAGATCACCTGCAGAAGGAAAAGGCAACACACTCAAGTATTCTGACCTGGAGAATTCCATGGACAGAGGAGCCTGGTGGGCAATAGTCCATGGGGTCGCAAAGAGTTAGACAAGACTGAGTAACTTTCACTCACTCACTCAGACAGTGACCATAAAAATCTAACTTATTTTCCTCCATGATATTATGCTGTTTCCATTTACAGATAAAGAGATTTCATATCCTGTCTATGTAAACCCACTTTAGAAACCTAATCTTTACCAACTAACCCATAATGGCATCTGGAAAAATTTCAAAAACTGAAGAAATAAAAGCGAACGCCAATGTGCAAATACGTCATCAATTATAGATGTAACATTCAAACAGAACATGCTTGGAAGCTGATAACTCCTCATTTTCTGAGACCTATCAACAACAGACCCTGGGCCCAATTTAAGAGCAACATTCAAGCCGCCCAGACAACAGAATGAATGGGTAAAGCCTTTCTGCATTTGAAATTTTCAATACAATTCTTAGAAAATTATCACTCCAGGCTTAATTAGAAAAAAAAAAAGAACAAACTTGAACTCTATTGCCTTTAATTGTTTGAAGGAATTCAGAGAAACAAAAGGAATTATTGACTACAGCTCTTCCAAGTATCTGCCTCATTGGTATGGCTTCCTTTATCATTTAATTAAACATGTATCTACATAGAAACAGTGAGCTTCTACCAGAAACTTACGGAAGAGTTTGGCACTGGAGTGCTGGAGCTGGCTTGTATGCGTCAGGAGAGTCAACTGTGTGCTTCTCTTCCTAACACTGTAGGTAACCTCACATCGGTGACTTTAATTTGGCTGCAGTAGGAGAGTTTATACCACTGAAGTTGGCAAACATTGCAAATCAGGACTTTGTTTCCTCAGAGAATAGTTACTAAACATATACCAGCATACCTCTGTTGATTATGCAAAACACAACAATGTCAATATCAATAACTATAAATTATGCTCTGTTTGATAAATGAATTGTATAATAAATTATGAATTCAGTCATTCCAAAAGTTCTGCCCAAATTACATGTACACACATTTTATTAGTTTAAGATAGTGACTGCAAATTCTACTACAGTGATGTACGTGCTAAGTTGCTTCAGTCATGTCTGACTCTTTGGAGACCCTATAGACTGTAGCCCTCCAGGCTCCTCTGTCTGTCCATGGGATCCTCCAAGCAAGAATACTGGGGTGGATTGCCATTTCCTGTTGCAGGGATCTTTCTAACTCAGGAATGAAACCCACGTCTGTAACCTCTTCTGCATGGCAAGTGGGTTCTTTACCTCTAGCACCACTTGGGAATACACATCTTGACTACAATGTTAGATTATGCATTCCAATATTTGACATAATTAACTAAATACCTTTGGTGTGAAAACCAGTTTACCAAACTTGAGGACTTTTTTGAATGGTTTGGCATGTGCTTTTCTAGTTATCCTTCTTTTATATGATAATGAAATTGTATATCTCAATGTTTTCCCCTATATTTCTCAGAATTCTAGATCACAAACTTTAGACTTCAGTGTTCAGCACAATACCATTTATGGATTTGATCTTAACATTTGACTAGATATTTTCAGGAGCCATAGACAATGTTTGTGTCGAAGAAATTATTTGAAATTTACAGATTTAAGTGGTAGATTTATTCAAGATATTAACATTTCTGTGCATTTACTATAAATTTCAAAAAGGGGAGATTTACTGTTGGTGCTGGAATACGATTTTCTTCATGTAAAACATTCATCTTATTTATTTTACAGCAAGTTGAAAAACTCTGTTAATCTGGTGCACATATAAGTATCAAAATGTGTCAAGGAAAATACCGTTATTTTCTGAAATAGAACTTGTTGAAATTATTTATTTACCCACCTTTCTACACACAGAGGCACACACATCCCTTACTTTTTTAAATCATGTAATCTGAAGTTACTCATGTGAAACTCTACATAAAATAAAAGAAAGCATTCAAATACACCAAAAATGAGGGTTAACATAGCTAATAATTTTTGTTCACACACTTGACCTTGTACTTCCCAATAACTGCAGAGAAAGGCAGGGAGAGTTGTATGTGCCTTAGTACTGGAAAAATAAAAACTTTAATTTTTCCAGGGAGACAGTATTTCCCCTTGCTTAATTCACTTAATAAATTCATCCAATAACTAGTTATTAATAGCCTACTACATGTGAGGCACTACACCAATGTTGAGCATACCAAAATTAAGCAGCCGTGGAAGGTGGATATAAAAATCAAATAAGTGCAAATGAGTAGAACATGTGTCTTCCTGTATGGATACAGAACACTGCGGGGAACCAAATGGGTGAGTAATAGATCTAACCTAGGATGGGTGATCATGAAAATCTTTACAGAGATTTTTTTTCCCCAGAAAGACTTTAAAATTAAATGTATCTTTGTATGACAGGTATTTCAAGTAGAGAGCGGTACAAGCAAAGGAACAAAAACCCGTAACAGCAGGGCACATTTAAGGAACTTCCCGTACTTTTAGTTCTGCTGGAGTATAGAGTTTGGGGAGATGGAGAGAGATTGAAGGTCACAGTGCACAGAGAGTAACAGATAATAGGAAAAGAGAATTGGGTATATTGACAGTGTCTACTTTCAGAGAAAATAAGCCTAAAGCATTGGCAGTAGGCAAGGAAGCTAATAGGGAGAGAGAAGAGATTTCTAGACCCGGAGTTCTCAGTGTGTGTTAGGAAAGTAAGAGATGGCAGTGACAATGAAATATTATTAGGTAGCTTTTCAGAGGTAGAGGAATTCAAAATTTGCACAGGCTCAGAGAATTTCTGCAGTGTGGGATGACCATGATGAAGTAAAAGGGAAAATCACTAGAAATAAGGAACTCAAGGAATTGAAAGTCTAAATCTGTCTACAACACCCAACTTAATGGGAGGAACTGGGTAAAAGAGAACTGGGAAGCCGTAACGTATCTATGTTTCACTTGATTTTTAACACAGGAATCATTTCCTAACTTTATTTTCCTCAAAAAATCTTGAATAAGACAAACCCAAGTGTTATTTGCCAAGCATGTCTAGATCCTATTTTTTCTCACCATTTTTCCAGTGAGGAAACGAAGACTTAGCAAAGGCAAGTAAATTAGAAAGAAACAAAGCTGGAACTAAAACCCATAGGATCTGACAAAACCGCTACTCTTAATATTATACTGGGCTAATTACTTAATTATTGAAATAGGAATAGCATCTACATAACAGAAGTGCAGTTACAGATCTGAAAAGTCTAGAAGTGGTTGGGCATTGTTAATCCCCTTTGCCTTGAGGTCAGGTGTCTATAAATGTGTGTGTTAGTGTTTATAAATAGTCATTTATTGGCTAATTCATTCTAGAAAGAACTTCCTGAGTGTTGAATGAATATGTATGTTGCATGAGTCTGAGCACACTGAATTACAGTGACTGACTTTGATAAAGCACAGGCAAGAAATGATTATATTCAGAGGGATAAACTTGCAAAAAGCTTTAGTTTGTCTAAAAACAAAACCTTAGGGCACTTTCTCTGCATGTAACAATGTCCTAAGTAAATTACTCTTCTTCATTAATTCGTTAGTATTCACTACAATGTAATAGGCATAATGAGTATCAAAGAATCAAAATAATATGAACAATATTATGAACAATAATTTATGAGCAATACTGAACAATTATGAACATATTATGAGCAAAAATATGAACAAGAACTCTTAAATGCTTTTTTCATAAGAATTTTCTCTGATGTCTACCTGGAGTTTTACAGTTAAAAATAAGAGAGATAGAGAAAGTAAAGGTGGGGGTTGCTAATTATTAGTGGATAGGTTTGGGTCATGGGGGAGGGGGGAAGCTACCCATGGAAAAAGGGAAGATTATGGAAAAAGGAGAGTGAGCTATGCTGATAACAATTATTCATTGTTTGCAATAATCTCTAATAGAGCAAACAATGTTCTAATCTATATCTCCAACTTTCTTCAATATTCCAAAAATATAAAATTAGGTTTCAACTTTGTTTTCTTTTAATTATGAGCCATTTTAAATCCTTTAAGATTTTTTTAAATGTAGTGGGCTATGAAGCCATTGTTTTTGTCTGTCCAGAATATTTTCCTAGCATTGCCCTTATTTTGATAGCAGTTGGGCTTCTCTAACCAAAGACAATGGATATGTGAGTCATGTCTGGCCAGTCACGATCCCCCACATTTTGGGGGTTGGTGACTGTCATGGTGGTGCCCACATGAGCCAAGAAGAGGCAATCAGGATCCTGAGTGATGTTCAAATAATAGAAGTGACTCTCTTTTCATGTTTTCTATTAAGTCAGTAAGCCAGGAACACTTTATCCCGTGGCTACTTATGAACATCTTCACCAGTAGCATGGATGAAGCCTGTCCCCACTAGGAGGAACTGAGTCCACCAAAGACAGAAACAGATTTTGGAGCTGGAGAATGAATGAGACTTTAAAACAGCTGGAACGCTTAGATCAAGCCACAACTGCAATCCACCCACCTCTCAAACGCATGACCGACAGTTTCCCAAGTTAGTTTGTTTTCTGCTTCTTACCATTCAGAGAGTCATGATTAATACTTCAGACCTGGATCAAAAGATGGTTTCTGATTCCAACTAGTTGGGCAATCATGGGCAAACCATTCCTTCCTTCCTGGGTCTGAGCCTCCTTACCTGTAAAATGATTGAAATAAAATTGATGACTGGATCTTATCTACTCTAACATTCCATGATTCTATAATTTGATTATATAAAATGACTGTTTCACACTGTATCCTATTTTTGCTCAAAGATCATTTTTTTGTAACCATTTTCTTCATTCTGTCTCTGTATTATTTCTACACAATGGAATCAACAGAGAAGAAAAGAAATGGTGTACAAAAGGGAAGCATAAGCTGTGATATTTTGAAGGATTTAGTTTTTGACTTGGCACTGTTTTCATAAGACTATGAACTGTAGGTAAGTTACTTAAATAAAACACACTCATTCTCTATAGAAACAATCCAAGTATGTTTCTTTATAACTAAAGTTTATTTAAAATTTTTATCTAAATGTGAAATCATAATAAAGTATATACCAATTAGATTTTCATTCAGATAAGTTTATTAAACACTTATCCTGTTGAAAAGATAATTTACATATCCTACAAACTGGTTATCCTCGGGTCTCATGCTTAGCACTTTGCTCTGCACATTAAACACTCAATAAATGTTTGTTAAATTAAATTAAAGGAGTTGCTTTAACTGCAGCTCACATGCCCTTCCATGATTAATGAATCATCACTAAGTGAGAAATTAATGAGTGTGCTCTGCACATCAGGAAAAAAAAATATGTGTTCTGTTTGGGAGAGGGACAAAATTTCACAGCAGGGGAAGGAGAGTGGCAACTGCAGGAATTAACAAGAAAAGAAGCTTGCAATTACCGCTACTGACATGTGGATAAACTCAAAATAGCTGCCAAAATCACTACCTGTGAGCTGTCACACACTGTAGTTTCAGATTAATCAAGACTTCACAAAAGCCTTCTCTGTACAATGCGAAAGGAACAAAGGATGGAAAAATTTATCCAAGATAGCAGCAAGGCAGAGACAATTCTGAAGTTTAGATTTCTCACTGCCGCCATGTTTCTAGGCCCTCTGCCCATATTTTTCTTCCTGTTTCCCATAATCAAAGAACCAGAACACACAGGGCATATCAGACAACCAGGTTGACCTGAATGAAAAGAGGAGGCAAATGAAGATGGATGCCAAAGTAGGAAAAGGGAGTAATTCTGATTCTACATGTGGTATGTCAGAGGATTAACAGCAAATCTAAGTGATCAGGCAATACATGGCAGGAAGATCCCAACAGCTAAATGTGGGGCATGATTATTAGTTGGAAGCATATGCAGGCAATTAGAAGTCTGAATAAGCAAGCAAACGGGAAAGGAGACAGAGAGATCCAGAAGCCTGGTATTAGGTAGAATTGGGTAAGATTCAGGGAGAAGAACAAGTCATGGAGAAATTAAGCAGGAGACTGGGAAAGGTCACATTTGTGTTCAAAGGCTTTACAACACCCCTTATTGCAACTGGGGCACAAGCAAGGGGCCAGTTCTTCCATATGGGATGGCCTGACACTAAGTCAGCAAGTTACTGTTGCAAGCCTCATTAATATTTCTTAACTATGAACAGAATTGGTCTTGGGCCTGGATCAGTGTAAGCATGATGAAGACAGTGGGTGCCAAGTGTCTATCGGAGAGGGAACATTTCGCTAGTGCCATTTCCCTTTTTATGTTCTTCAGTTATTTGATTTGGGAGCCAGATGGGGAAAAAATCACACAACTGAAACAGCCGCTGTACTTCAGCACCATATAGCCATTCCCTCCCATTTGACCACTTGGCTTTGTAGCCTAGCTTTTCCATTATTTGTTTGGCTCCTAATGATAGCACTAGGCTCTGATGAAATATTAAGTGCTGTGAATAGACACTACACACAGAATTGGCAGCCTTGGAAAATAATGAGTAGATTTAATGAAAGGAAGAAATAGGCAAAAAAAAAAGACCCTGGATTTCAGAATTCTGGCAAAGTGACTCCAGGGCCCTCTCATTACACTTAAGTAGCTCCACATATAGGAAGGGAGCCATTCTTCCTTCTCATTGCTGCTGAATTTGGTCGCTCAAGATGAAAGACCGGTTTCCATTCAGAATAATTAGCTGATTACTGGTTAGAAAATTAAACCAATGATTCCTCTCTTAGTTTTCTATTCCCCAATATTTCACTAATATCCCCTGACCCTCCTTCCTTTTTAAATCTGATAAAATACAGTGTTCAATAATTTCCTATGGAAGACTGTCCTTCCTTGGTATCAGTAACCGACAAACACATGTAGCTGCATTTTTTTGGTCAAAGAATGAATGGGGGTAGAATATAGTTTTCAGATTTGACATTGACTACCATTGACATTACAATATAATAGCAATTAAATATCATTGAAAAATAGAATAATGATCAGTTGAGCCAAATTCCTCCTACCTCTGTCAATTAATAATAGTCTAAGAAGTTCCTCCTTTTCTACAAAGTTATATACACCCACAGCAACCTTTACATAGTCAGGGACTTTTTAATATTGAAAGTTTAAAACTCTATGTGAACTAGTTTTCTTCCACTATAATGTGATTGGCTTATTCTTTGTTGTAAGATACAGTCATCTTAACATTTTTAAAGGTTATAATTTTTATTGTTCCCTGATTAGGACACGATACTATCATGAGGATTTGATTAAAATGATTACGACATATGTTAATTTTATGACTCTCAACTCTAAAAGAGTGATGTGGAAATTTACATCCACAATTTAAAGAAAAATATAGACTTGATATGGGATGAAAGAAAACTTGTTAAATTTTACATCAAAATAACTGCTAAAGAGAAATGATGAACACATAATATAGGACGTTGTAACAATTAGGGTTCACTCTTGCCAAAAGGTTATTTTCTCCATTTATGATTTTAGGTTTTACAATGTAATCATCAGACCAGTAATAGCTAATCAGGGCATAAAATAAAGTTAAAATGTTTTACCAGCCTTATAAACATTTGCACTGCTAGATTTTTCACTAGTTGAAAGCAACAGCCTGTTAGGTAGCTGAATCTAGAGTATGTTAGAATTGCGCCATATGCTATTTCAAAGAAACATCTGACTTAGCTAAGAACATGCTTTTGATTTATTAGTTGACTTCTGTGCAGACATATGTGATTTCTTGATTCCTTTATTCGTGACACACTTTTGATGCAATCAACCCTCATGTTCTCTTCTTTTCTTTGAGTCCTGGGAGAAAATACAATCAATCATTGAAGAAATGTAGTAGGGTAACAGCCCTCTCTTGAACATGATTTTCTTTTTTTATCCCACTGTTTAAAAATATATATATATATATTTTTTTTTTTTTTGAAAAGAGAAAATAAGTGAAGTGATTTAATGGTGAACTGCACATTTTCAAATTTGGGCTCTATCGATTTGTAAATTTTGATATTGGAAATGAGACAGTGATAAATTCCTCTTACTTGTATACTAGTTTGTTTTTTAAATAAAAACAGAGTTTTGTCATATCTTCCTGTACCTGGAATTCCAAAATAAAAATGGAGTTTGAAAGATCAGGCAGGCAATTGATCTATATTTCAGATGCAAGTGACAAGCCCAACAGTAACAGTAAAGGAAATGTATTTTGAGTTAATACTTATGAAATATATGCTACATGCATTTTACTTGGATTTTCACAGGTAATATTCCAAATAATCTATCATTCAAATTTTAGCCTTAACCTCATTTTGCAGTCAAAGTTTAAAATTTAGGTTACTGCCCAAAGTCACAGAGTTAGTTAGCTACAGAGCCTTGATTCAAACATAGACCACTTTGCTTCATGATTTGCAGTAGTAAGTAATTATCTCTCTCTTGTCAACTTTAAAAGATGCTAAATCATCTAGACTCTCTTAACTTTTGTTTCCTAATCCCTAAAACTTAAATAATATTATCTACCTCTTCAGACATTAGGGAAAAATCAGTCAGTTTAAAAATAGAAATGTGGGACTTCCTTGGTGCAGTCATGAAGGATCTGCCAGTAACACAGGGGACACAGATTCGATCCCTGGTTGGGGACATGTCTAGGGGCATCTAAGCCCCGACTACTGAGTCTCACTCTCTAGAGCCTGTGCTCCACAACTAGGGAAGTCACCACAAAAAGAAGTCTGAGCACTGCATGGAGAGAAAGTCCACACACCCCAACAAAGACTCAACACAGCCACAGAAAAGTGTTAATAGCCGAGAGCAGTAAAGCGTAGACTTATATGGATCTGAGGAAACCATAAAGACTTCTCTTTTCCAAAATGAAATTTTCTGAATGATTTGCCTAGATAGTTTTACAACCATCCTGCAGCACCCAGTTATTTTAGAATGAGGGCTAGAACCCAGGTGACTAACCAACTACATTCTTTTTCCAGCTACCTTGAAATGGAGCCTGATAACGGTCATCATCGCTGGCCTGCATCTCTCTCCAGTACATTCCTGGTGATTTTAACATACGGTCAGTCCTCTCTCAGCTCTCTCAGGGGATATAATCTCATGATGGGTTTTGTGGGTTTTCCTTAATATATCCACTCCAACATGCCTACTTCTCTCAAGCATAATTTTTCCCTTCACCCACCATTAGCCAGGTCAACTCAGGCATTCCTAACTTACTGAGAGTTGGACACTGTTTTTCTAGGTTTCCAAAAGCCACCACAGCAGCATATGTGCCCCATGACTAGAGTCTTTGCTAGGGTGTTAATCCTTATTTCCCAAGAAAGTGCCCCCAGGTTAATACATTCTTGCTTATTCAGGCTTACATTTTGGTCTGTTGACCAAGCAGTCTTTAAAATCCAATCTGTAGTTATTGGCTTGGCAGCCAGAAGAGATGAATGAGGGCTGAATCGGACCAGGGTACCAATTGACCTGAGGGTAGAGTCTGTAGCATCTTCCAACACAGCTGGAGTGCCAGCTCTTTGTATAGAAGGGCAGAGTGGCCACCTCTGCATATCTGGAGGCTTCAGAGGGGCTGTAGAGTCAATATCCTCAGGGACACCCAGAGAGCCCTGTCCCACTTCTCAGAATTTCTATTTTTTCCTTCTAGGGCTCTGACCTTTGCAGGGCAGATCTGCCTCGGCCAAGGGTCCAAACATCTCAGCAACCCTCCTAATTAATTCTCCTCCCTACCATTTGACTATACCTGCCCTTTAACTATGCTGAAACCACCCAGGCTCTCCAGTTTTTACACTTAGCACTTTACCATTTGTTAATGGTAGGCCATTTTTCATCATCATTCAGCAGGGCTTTGTTTCAATAAAGCAGTAGCCATCCAACTCGACTGCCTTTGTAGGCACGGTGGCCTGTTTTGATCACTTGTGACTACACTTAACAGTCCCAGGCTAATCTCTTACATTTAAATATATATATATTATTATTATTTATTATTACTTATTTATTTATTGGGGTATAGCTGCTTTAATGGGAGAAGGCAATGGCACCCCACTCTAGTACTCTTGCCTGGAAAATCCCATGGGCGGAAGAGCCTGGTAGGCTGAGGTCCATGGAGTCGCTAAGAGTTGGACACGACTGAGCAACTTCACTTTCACTTTTCACTCTCATGCATTGGAGAAGGCAATGGCAACCCACTCCAGTGTTCTTGCCTGGAGAATCCCAGGGATGGGGGTTGGACACGACTGAAGAGACTTAGCAGCAGCAACAGCAGCTGCTGCTTTAACAATGTTGGGTTAGTTTCTGCTGTACCATGAAGTGAATCAGCTATATGTATACATATATCCCCTCTCTCCCACATCCTACCCCTCTAGGTCACCATAGAGCACCGAGCTGAGTCCCCTATGCTTTACAGCAGATTCACACTAGCCATCTATTTTACACATGACCGTGCACAAACATCTGTCCTAATCTTTAGCATGATGTTTGGGATGTTTGGGGTTAACTTGAAAAAGTGGTTTTAGTTCACCTCAGCTTCCATCTCATCTAATGGCCCAAAGCTAGGCTTACTTCAGGCATACAACCTGTGCAGAGCCTTGCCCTCAAAAAACTCTGCTATTGCCATCATGAAATTCTCCAAAATCTCATTTTTGCACTTGTGTTTTTTAAGCAAAGCCCCGTGATACAATGGAACACAGACATGAGCAAAGGAGATACAAGCAAAATGCATGTCAATTTGCACGGTCCCTTACCTCCCAATTCACACATAAGTGTTTGTGTGTCCATGTGCACTGGATTCCAGGGGACCCACCATAAGTGAAAGTTGAGAGAGATGCAAATCAAGGGCACAGTAAGTTTGTTGCTTCTACAACTGAACCCAAAGAGGACAGGCTTCCTATTTGAAACAGAATTGCTTCTAAAAGAAAGAAAAGCAACAGTGTTATAAGAAACATGAATAACCGAGAATTTTATCATATCCTTTCTTACTCATATTAGTTCCAGTTATTAATGAACTTGGGCTTCCCTGGTAGCTCAGCTGGAAAAGAGTCCACCTCCATTTCAGGAGACCCCAGTTCCATTCCTGGATCGGGAGGATCTCCTAGAGAAGGGCTAGGTTACCACTTCAGTATTCTTGCCTAGAGAATTCCATGGACAGAGGAGCCTGATGGGGTTGCAGAGTCAGACACAATTGAGCAGCCTACTTCCTTCCTATTGATGAACTATTTTACATTGAAAATTATAACACAGAAGGAATGGAAAACAAAACAAAAATCAAAACAAAAAAACGGGACAACTCACATTCCCTTCAGTCCTTCCTATTCATCAGTAAGCCAGGAGAAAGTGTTAGTGAAATGTGCATGTCAAGCAGTGAAATAAAAACAGTTGAATTAGTTTTATGCAGTTTCCACTGTTCTGGTAAGAAAGAAAAAAAAAAAGATATTCAGGTACAAGTTACAAAAAATCACTGTATGATTTTGGTGATTCCACATAAAAGTTAAATGCTTTTCTATTTGCCCTGAAAATAGACATTGCACAACACAAAGATGAATGGCAAATTCATGCTAATAACTTCAATTTTTAATTTTTCTTTACTTAGAACAACATTCAACGGCAGATGAAAAATTCCATGACAAGAAGGAAACCATGGAAGAAGGGAGAGGCTTTATATTTTAGTATCGTTAATCCTATTTTTTTCCTACTTTTTGAACAAGAGGCCCCACATTTTTTGGACTGAGTTCTATGAATTATGGAGCCAGAGCTGGCTGCAAGCTAGTTCTTCCCATCTCACTCATTTATTGTTGAGTGATTAAGTGAAAAACAGGATTTGGCTGCAGTTGCTCAAGTCCCAAACTATGGCTCCAGACTTCGAAATTAAGGGCTGCTGAGGTGCAAGCTGACTTGTGGAGAGGAAGTACAGCATGATAATAAAGAGCACTGATGCCAGAGTCAAGAGTCAGGGCGCCTGAGTGCAAACTCAGACCTGGTGCCTTTATGATCTGGGAAAATTTCCTTAATCACTCTGCCTCATTTTCTTCATCTGTAAAATGGGACTGTGATCATCACAATGCCTACTACACACATGGTGTTGTTGTGGACACGAAGCGGACCAATACCTATAAAACACTTACTGTCTGGCAAATAGTGGGTACTATATAAGCATTAGCCATTAATATTATTTCATAAAATAGAGGGAAATGGTCTAACCTTAATCAGAAATAAAACCACCAATACTTTATAATAAATTAGTACTTTATTATAGACGTGCCTTGCTTGCTTGCTCAGTCGTTCAGTTGTGTCCGAATCTTTGCAACCTCGTGGACTGTAGCACACCACGCTCCCCTGTCCACGGAATTTTCCAGGCAAGAATGGTGGAGAGGGTTGCCGTTTCCTTTTCCAGGGGATCTTCCTGACCAGGGATCAAGCCCGTTGTCTCATGTCTCCTGCATTGCCCAGCAAATTCTTTACCACTGAGCCACCTAGAAAGCGTTTATGATAGATCAGCATTATTTAAAACAAATTGTACATGACAAGACAGAAATATTTACCTTCACTAAACACTACTCGAACACACATGGTTATAGCATAAGATTTTGATAGGTGAGCAAGGATCCATCAAAATTAACCTCAAAATTACCATTTTCTAGTCATCTTAAGCTCATGAATAACATGCCGAGACACTGCTTCAGGTAGTCAGCCCATGACAGCCAAATTGCGTTATTGCTATATTGTGTTTGAGCTACAATTACTGGGAATAAGAAGGACATTATAAAATTGTATTTCCTAAATGATATGTTTATTTGATAATTCACAAACCACATAGAAAAAAAATCACTCAGGACAAAGCTGCTGCTGCTGCTGCTGCTGCTAAGTCACTTCAGTCGTGTCCGACTCTGTGAGACCCCATAGGCGGCAGCCCACCAGGCTCCCCCGTCCCTGGGATTCTCCAGACAAGAATACTGGAATGGGTTGCCATTTCCTTCTCCAATGCATGAAAGTGAAAAGTGAAAGTGAAGTCGCTCAATCATTTCCAACTCTTCATGACCCCATGGACTGCAGCCCACCAGGCTCCTCCATCCATGGGATTTTCCAGGCAAGAGTACTAGAGTGGGTTGCCATTGCCTTCTCCGAAGGACAAACCTAGCTGAAACTAATTTGCCTTAATGTATTCTAGAAACTCACCAGTGTTTGGATGTTCCAGGCACACAGATCGTACATTATATTGGTGTAACACAAATTGGAAGGCTCAATACTACAGAGAATAGAGTCTGAACTTGGATAGAACTGGAAAGTAATGTCTATAATTATAAAAACCTAAATTCTCATTTCTCTAAATAGCTATGAAACTCTTTCATGTTCCAGATCCCTTTGGAAGCACATGAATGTAAGAAAGAAATAAGTACCCAACCTCAATAATTAAAAATACCATGACAATCTTTATCTTTAAAGAAAGCTTTGCATGCTGGGAAGAAAAAGATTTCAACCTGCTTCTAAGTATAATAATCTTTAATTGAACAAAGTGCTCACAAAATTATTTTATTAGAAAAGCAAAGCATACATTTTCCCTTTTTGGTTAAATCCATTCTCCTGTAGAATGTCCTGGGATTTTTCATTTGTTCACTCCTGTTCATATGTTTGTTTCTTAATGGTTTTTCTCCTCTCCTAGCACCTAAAGGCAAGTGCTTTCTCATAGGTGTTTTTATCCTTCCAGAGTGACTAATATAGCACTGTATATACAGTAAAAATCTTGTGTCACTGATTGTCACCAGATTGGGGAAACTTGGTACAATTTTACTAAAGATAACAAGGATAATTTTTAAATGATAGAATTTAAAAGGAGTAAATATAAAAGTCATATACTTTACATTGTTGTTCTGTAATGATGGCTAAAAAGAACACCTCAAAGTTATTA
Source organism: Capra hircus (assembly GCF_001704415.2). Taxonomy (NCBI): domain Eukaryota; kingdom Metazoa; phylum Chordata; class Mammalia; order Artiodactyla; family Bovidae; genus Capra; species Capra hircus. The sequence continues at coordinate 41,883,261 of NC_030821.1, forward strand.
AATTTGACTACAGCAAGAGCAAGCCCTACATCCACTCTGGGCTACTTTTCTCTTCAGCAGTTCTTGGAATCAAAGTAGATAAATCTAAGCTTCTACAGTTCTGGGTAATATCAAACTCCAGCTAAGTAGCACTAACTTTCGACATTTATTTGCCTTGGTGTTGGGTCTAATCCAAAATATCTACAAGCATGTGGCAATTTGCTCTGAGCACCATAGAAATTTAGAACTAAAATATTCCTCAAAATTTATCTTACCCATACTCTTCAACATCACTGAGACCATCAAGAATAGTGCCATTTGCCTAAGAGCACTCAGCTCAATATACATGGTGGACATAAGCAATGTTTTCTCCTTAACACTAAATTCAGTTCTTGTAATTCTACAGCTCACCTTTACCCAACATATAGGGGATTCCTATGACCCAGAGACAATCAGGAGAAATGTTTAGTTATTAGAGCCTTCAAAAATGAGTCACAGAAAGGACAATGCCCTAATCCAGAAATTCAAGAAAAATTGGGACTTTCTGATGCTTTCCAGACTTCTTAGAAACTATGCGAAATTTCAGCTCACCTATATAAACCTTCTCCCTACATTTTTGAGGGAGACAAGAATATCGCCTGCAGGCCAGTCCAAATTTCTCATGTAATGAGTACATAGCTCTTGTTCAGAACAGCTTATCATGGGTTCAGAGACTTCTTTTGGAAGAAATTCCCTGCCTCTCAGATTCACTGTAACCCTCTTGGCTTGGAAGCTGGAGGGCTGAATGGATGCTGAGTTTGCTAAGGTGAATGGTGTCAGGGTAAATTATTGCCACATATATATTTTTTTCTCTTTTTCTCACTGACTTCCTCTGTTATAACAGTAAGATGGTGCATGCTAAGTTGCTCCAGTCATGTCTGACTCTTTGCAACCCTATGGACCATAGCCCTCCAGGGTCCTCTGTCCATGGGATTCTCCAGGCAAGAATACTGGAGTGGGTTGCCATTCCATTCTCCAGGGAAGCTTCCCAACCCTGGGATCAAACCTTACATCTCTCTTAGGTCTCTGGCACTGGCAGGAGGGTTCTTTACCACTAGCGCCACCTGGGAAGCCAAGATATACAGTACAAATATGTAAATACATACAGAAAAGAGAGATATTTTACAAGGAAATGACTTACAACTTATTTCTGTAGCACTGGTAGCCCTCGAGATGAAAGGAGCATCATCTCCTAAATTATGAGATCAAAAATAACCAGAAAAGGAGACAAATTTAGGACTTAGCCTCTCTTATGCATGTAATTATGTTACTACAGAAAACACAGACACAGAAAAGATAACTTCAAAAATATATGGAGACAGCATGGAAACCCAAGTGCTTAAATGTAGCATTGGGGTGAAACTGCAGTCATGCAAAATTGGCCTTTAGAATCTTAATCCATTAAAACCAAAAGGAATCTTTGAGGATATGTCAAACAGATGAGAGAATAAGAAATCAATGCTCATGACAGTTAAGAGACCTTCCAAAGGTTATAAAGAGACCTTCCAAAGATTATACGATTGTCAGAAAAACTAGAGTCAGACCTCTGTAGGTATATCATATTTGTAATCATCCGCTTAATACTGTTGTGAAGCAGAAGTTCAACCCCTAAATTTGAGAATCAAAATAGACACTACTTGAATCTATGGCTAGAGTGTTTTGAGACAAGTCAAGGGCACGAGAGGCTACGGGAAAGGGGATTACATATTTTCCTTTTGTCATTATTCAATGAGCTCTCCATTCCTCCATGGCCATGGGTTTTGGCTAGGTATGAGCTGTGGAAACATTTTTCCTGGATTCATCTATTCCCTGGAAAGGAAACTCAATCTGGCTTAAGAGAAAAAGTTCCTCTCCAAGTAATGATAAATTGTCTAAATTGAAAGCTCACACCATAAACAAATTTGAACAGTGCAGACATCTTACAAAATTAAATTTCCATCTAGTGCACTTGAATGATGTTTTGAGCCCTGCTCATATGAATGCCTTACATAGTACTGTTTTCAAGGTCCACTCCCAGGTAACTAAAAACACAATCATAACATTTTTTAATTTCTCTAGGCTCTGTTTTTTAGTGAAATACTTAATGTGCTTTGAATGTAACCACCAATAGTATTGTTTTTACAAGGAAATAAAAAGGTCTACAAATTTTGATATCCTTGCAGTTTTACTGAAACTAAATACAAACTGAACACATCTTTGAATGTGTTAAGAAATTTAACCACATGAAATGTTCTGTGTATATTTCTATTTTTCTTTTGTACTTTATGGTAATTAAATTTCATATTTTCATACAACCCATACAATCAGATCCTCTATTTCAAATTCACCAGAATATCCTCTCTCTAACAGTTTTGCAGTATAGTTTAAACTAAGAGGTACTTGATTTAAACTACTATTAAAAAAAAAACTCAAGAGCTAGTTTTTTTATATTAAAAATATTCAAAAATGTTCACAGAATTATAACCAAGTTCCAAACTACATAAGCTTATCTCCCACTAGCTGACCTCCAGACACCTTGTGAGGTGATATTTTCTTGTCTGTGTCTCATGCTTTTCCAACTTTTTGCTCAGCTGATAGACTCCTTCCTCTAAGAGCCACACAACCTAAATTCCACCCAGCATTTAAAAGTCAGATCAGATGCCTCCCTGGCACCCCAGCATTTCCTAGATCAGGATTAAGCTGATTTCCCTGTGAACTCGGAGTGCTGACATTTCTTCCTGCCACACCCATCACCCATCATGGATCTTTAGGGAACAATTTATTATAGCGGTTCAGAGAGAAAACTCTAGTCACACAGCCTGGGTTCAAATCTTGCCAATATGTTGTTATTCAACTGGGGATCTTGGGCATGTCCTTTATTTAACCTCTCTTAGCTCTAATTCCATTACTTATAAAATGGAGATAATTATAATTAATACCTATCTTATGGGGTTTCCCTGGTGACTCAGTAGTAAAGAATCCACCTACAGTGCAGGAGACACAAGAGGAACTTCGGGTAGGTCGGGAAGATCCCCTGGGTAAGGAAATGACAACTCACTCTAGTATTCTTCCCTGGGAAATCCCATGAACAGAGGAACCTGGCATGCTACAGTCCATGAGGTCTCAAGAGTCGGAGACAACTTAGCAATTAAACAACAAAAAACAACAATCTTACAAGCTGTTGCATTAAAAAAAACTCAGTAGTGACCACAAGACTGGAAAAGGTCAGTTTTCATTCCAATCCCAAAGAAAGACAATGCCAAAGAATGCTCAAACTACCACACAATTGCACTCATCTCACATGCTAGTTAAGTAATGCTCAAAATTCTCCAAGCCAGCCTTCAACAGTACATGAACCATGCACCTCAAGATGTTCAAGCTGGATTTAGAAAAGACAGAGGAAACAGAGATCAAATTGCTAACATCCATTAGGTCATCAAAAAAGCAAGAGAGTTCCAGAAAAACATCTACTTCTGTTTTATTGACTACGCCAAAGCCTTTGACTATGTGGATCACAACAAACTGTGGAAAATTCTTCAAGAGATGGGAATACCAGACCACTTTACCTGCCTCTTGAGAAATCTGTATGCAGGTCAGGAAACAATAGCTAGAATGGGACATGGCATGACAGACTGGTTCCAAATAGGAAAAGGAGTAAGTCAAGGCTGTATATTGTCACCCTGCTTATTTAACTTATATGCAGAGTACATCATGAGAAATGCTGGGGTGGAAGAAGTACAAGCTGGAATCAAGATTGCTGGGGGAAATATCAATAACCTCAGATATGCAGATGACATCACCCTTATGGCAGAAAGTGAAGAAGAACTAAAGAGCCTCTTGATGAAAGTGAAAGAGGAGAGTGAAAAAGTTGGCCTAAACTCAACATTCAGAAAACGAAGATCATGGCATCTGGTCCCATCACTTCATGGCAAATAGATGGAGAAACAGTGGAAACACTGTCAGACTTTATTTTTGGGGGCTCCAAAATCACTGCAGATGATGACTGCAGCCATGAAATTAAAAGATGCTTTCTCCTTGGAAGAAAAGTTATGACCAACCTAAACAGCATATAAAAAGCAGAGACATTACTTTGCCAACAAAGGTCCATCTGGTCAAAGCTGTGGTTTTTCCAGTAGTCATGTATGGATGTGAGAGTTGGACTGTAAAGAAAGGCGAGCGCTGAAGAATTGATGCTTTTGAACTGTAGTGTTGGAGAAGACTCTTGAGAGTCCCTTGGACTGCAAGGAGATCCAACCAGTCAGTCCTAAAGGAAATTAGTCCCGAATATTTATTAGAAGGACTGATGCTGAAGCTAAAACTCTAATACTTTGGCCACCTGATGTGAAGAACTGACTCATTTGAAAAGACCATGATGCTGGGAAAGATTGAAGGCAGGAGGAGAAGTGGACAACAGAGGATGAGACGGTTGGTTGGCTCATCGGCTTAATGGACATGAGTTTGAGTAAACTCTGGGAGTTGGTAATAGACAGGGAGGCCTGGCGTGCTGTAGTCCATGGGTTTGCAAAGAGTCTGACATGACTAAGCTACTGAACTGAACTGATATATATAAATATAATTTGGAAAGGTGCCTTATATCCTTGTAGGCATTCAAAAAATGTTAATTACTACCAATATTCTAATTTTAGTATTATTATTATCATTGTTTTCAGTAGAAAGAGCTTTGATTAATAACTGGGAAACCTACAAAGTTGCCTTTTCATTCCAAGTGTTTTTTATTATGTATCTGTACTGAAACAGCATTAATATATTAGTCCTTGGTAGCTCAGATGGTAAAGAATCTTCCTGCAATGCAGGAGACCCCGGTTTGATCTCTGGGTCAGGAAGATACCCTGGAGAAGGGAATGGCAACCCACTCCAATACTCTTTCCTGGAGAATCCCATGGACAGAGGAGCCTGGCAGGCTACAGTCCATGGGGTCACAACTGAATACGCACACAGACACACATTAGCTATCTACTGCTGTGTAACAAGTTACCTCCAAATGTAATGGCTTTAAAAATTATTATCTCATAATTCTATGGATCAGGAATCTGGGTGAGGTTTAGCAGTGTCCTCTGGCTCAGGATCTCTCACAAGGCTATGATCAAGGTGTTCACTGGGGCTGCAGGCGTCTCAAAGCTCAACCAGAGAAAGGTCCAATTATAAGTACATGATCCGGCCCTTGGTAGGACTCAGTTCCTAGCAAGCTACTGGACTCAGGACCTTGGTTCTTTTCTGGCTTTTGGCCGGGTGCTGCCCTCAGTTCCTTGGCCTCTTTACAGGGCAACATGCAACATCACAACTTTATTCATCAAAATATATTTTATATATTTTTAAGATATTAAAAATCATTGAAAGTTTAAAAATCTCTAGTTAAATATCACAGTTACAAAACACTGTCATATTTTTTATCACTGTATTATAAGGACATTAGCTATTATCAGGGCTTCCCTTGTAGCTCAGTTGGTAAAGAATCTACCTGCGATACAGGAGACCGAGGTTTGATTCCTGGGTTGGGAAGATTCCCTGCAGAAGGAAATGGCAACCCACTCAAGTATTCTAGCTTGGAGAACCCCATGGACAGAGGAGCCTGGTGGGCTACGAGAGTAATAAAAACATAAACTATCATATTTTTACTTAACCAACACTTACAAAATATTTACTATGTGGTAGATGCTATTGTAAACACTTCATAAACATGAAGTCATTTGGCTCTATTAACCCAAAGAGATAGTTATACTATTATCATCCCTGTTTTACAAAGAATAGACTCAAGGTTCATAGTGAACAGGTAGTAAGTGGCAGAGCCAGAATTCAAAGCCAAACACTCTAACTCCAGAGTCCATGCAGAGTCCATGCTACATAACCACCAGTTACGTAGCTTTTAAAATCAGGACCTTATATAGTCTCAATAAACACATTTGGGGATTTAAGCAGCATTTTTTCAATTGTATGTGTGTGGGGTTATTTTTCTTTATTCATTCATTCACAATGACTAAGCACTTTCTACTTCTTGGGCGCAGAGGTAAAGAGAAGTAATACCACAAGCCTCCCCTCAAAGAGTTCACAGTTCAGAGACAACAGACAGACGTATACATAGGCAGTAACAAAATAATGTAATAAATTCATGCAAGCAAAAGCATCTCTTAATCCCTATCAATGTGTTCATGATTTAGAAGGCAAGAAGAAAGTTCTTAAATAAGCATACCTTGAATGCAACAGAAGAAGCATTTAGTCTGTGTTAAGAGACATAAGGAAAGGAATAACATTTGCAGGAATGGGGTCTGGAAAAGACAATGAAGGGTCTGAAGGAGGACAGTACTGTGGAGTTTTGTATGTTAGAAAGACTATTCTGGTGAACAGGGAGGCAAGTAAAAGTTTGAAGGGTGGTAAGACTGGAGGCCATGAATTTGTTGGGGATGACTTAAAGTGCAGAGAGCATGACGGTTTGAATTGAAGCAATGGTAGCAAAGATTATTGGAAGAGGGGGTAGGTTTGGAGTGGTATATTAGCACTATGTCTCCTCCAGGAACAATAATCGCAAAAGAAAGTCGAAGTTAGAAATGGGGGCTGTGTAAATACCAGGCAGCAGAGGGTACTTGGAGTTGGAGTCCTGGTGCCTTTCTAAGGAATTTGGATGTTAACCTGGGAGAATTAGAGTCTGCACAAAGTGTCTAAAGTGTACAATAGCGTAACACCTGATTGGAGAAATTAACATTGCCAGAAGGATGGCAGCCGTGTTGGAGCGGAGAGTAATTAGCGACTGGGGAAGGAGAAAACAGTGTGGTCTTTGAAAACGAAAAAGATTAACTTTCAGTTTTTATTTCATAAAGAGACTGAATTTTCATAAAGGAAACATTCCTTTTTACAATAAACTGCTGTTTTTAGAAGTTGAATTGTCATCAATAATTATAGCTAGCAATAGCTCATGCAGAGGCACTGTTATAAGCACATAGTTTTATAGTGTCTCATTTAATCCTCAAGTGTTACTATGAATTCAGTTTGTTGTTAATTGAGAGCCAGGGAGGTTAGGTAACTTTTCCAGGTCATCAGGTAACTGGTAAAGATAGAATATAAATCCACACATTGTGATACTAGAGCCTGAACTCATAGTCACTATATCTCTAAAGCATGTTTAGTAAATCCAAATGTTCAAAATTATTTCTTCTATGTTGTGGGTCAGAGCCTGCAGAGGCCCTGGAATCAGACAGACCATGTAGATTCAAATCCTCATCCCACCACTTAACAGCTGCGAGAAGTAGGCAAGTCACTTTCCTACTCAGTACCTGTTTGCTTATCTGTAAGTGGGGACAACAACAGCGCTTGTCTCCTGGGGCATTTCTGAGGACTAAGAGTAAATGCAGGAAAAGGGTTTAGAATAGTGCCTGGAATATATCAAACATCCAGTAAAGTTTGTTGTTGTTTAGTTACTGTCATGTCCAACTCTTTGTGACCCCATAAGTGCAGCACTCCAGGCTTTCCTGTCCTTCATTATCCCCTGGAGTTTGCTCAAACTCATCTCCGTTGAGTTGGTGATGCCATCCAACCATCTCATCCTTTATCGCTGCCTTCTCCTCCTGCCCTCAATCTTTCAGGGTCTTTTCCAGTGAGTCAGCTCTTCACATCAGGTGGCCAAGGTATTAGAGCTTCAGCTTCAGCACCAGTCTACCTGTTATTATAAACATTGTTATTCTATCCTAAAGTACCAAGAGTACTGATGAGAAATTATGGCTATACTGCATGGACCCGATTTAGATCTGTAGTAGGCAGAATGACAAGAAGAGCAGTTTTCCCTGCTGCTTTTACTCTCATGGATACCCTGTATTTATATATGTACCTTAATAAAATTTCAAACTATTTCTAGGAAAAAAAAAGAAATTATGGTTATACTGCATGGACCCAATTAAGATCTATGGTAGGCAGAATAATGACCCCTAAAAACGTCCATGCCTTAATCCCTGGAACCCATGAATATGTCACTTCACTACAGCAAATGGGACTTGAAGGATGTGGTTAAGGTTACAGACCTTGACATGGAGAGATTATCCTGGATTTTCTAGGTAGGCTCAACCTAACAGGAGGTTTGAAAGACTGAAATTAAATAAAAGGTAAGAGAAATCAGAAAGATGAGAGGATCTCAACCTACCACAGGTGGCTCTGAAGATAGAGCAGTAGGGCCACAACCCAAGGAATGTGAATGGCTTCTAGAAGCTGGGAACATCTCTCAGCTAATAGCTGGCAAGGAACCAGGGACCTCAACACTTCCATAGCAAGCAACTGAATCTGGTCAACAATCTGAATAAACAAAAAAAACCTGATTCTTCCCCAGATGCTCTAGAAAGGAACACAGACCCATGGACACTCTGATTTTAGCCCAGGGAGACCCCAGTTGGACTTAGGACCACAGGACTGTAAGATAATACACTGGTGTTGATTTGAGCCACTAAATTGGCAATAATTCGTTACAGCAGCAGTAGTAAACTAACATAAGATTTATGTTTACCTTTTTCCTAAAAGACTCAAATATATTGATTTAAGAACTTTGTAATATGCTAAAATAAATTTAGCTTTTTTAAGTCAGCAATTTTAAACTATGTTAGGGGCATAAATCAATGTCTCTTTTACATTTCTATTATTAAATTCCTTATAACCTAAAAGTTGCTGAAAGGCTAAAAGAAGGTATCATAAATAAGATGGTATTGTAATTTTTTCATCTTTTCTATTTAAAGGTGAATACTCAAATTTTTTTTCTTTTTTAAGTTCTGACAATTAACAGATGAATTAAGTATACTTTGATTTTTTTTACCAACATATTTTAAGCCCATATCTAGTCCTTATAAGACTCTTCATTAATACATGAGCAGTAATATATAAATACTGGGTTGAAGACAATTAATGTGTTGAATTTACCAAGGTAAGCACTCACTCAAAGACAAAAGACACTATGCCTTGGTTATTATGTACTTTTTCACTGTTTCTGAATTGATACTGGTTAGCTATGAGAGAGTAAGGGCCATGTCTGAGTGTTCACCTTTATAACACTGCCTTGCAATACCCAGAGCCCTCAGCAGGCTTTTGTTAAATAAATGAATGAAAAATAAATGTATTGGAAAAGCTTACCTAAAACCTCATTGGAAAACTGAAAAAAGTTTACCATATCTAGAAGTTACATGATAAAACCCAGAAGCTATCTGAAACATTTTCAATAGAAATCTTAAATGTTCTATACGTTTTGCCCTAATAATCAGACTCCTTAAAACATAATTCAAATTTCTTGATAACTTGGTATCTATTATCAACTGATATCACGATATTTTCATGTGACATACATAGGCTCCATGAATTAGAACTTGCATTCTGAAAATGTCCCCTATGTTAGTCTTTGTTTTTTTGGGGGGGGAGGGGAGTCCTATTTTCTCCTTTTCAGAAAAATCAAGTGAAGCACAGATGTAGGCTCAACATGGTTACCTTCCTTTACAATTGCTACACGAAAGACTTGGTCTTCTTCAAAGAGCTTTTCTTACGCTCTAGAAGAGCCCTGCTGCTGCTGCTGCTAAGTCACTTCAGTCGTGTCAGACTCTATGCGACCCCATAGATGGCAGCCCACCAGGCTCCCCGTCCCTGGGATTCTCCAGGCAAGAACACTGGAGTGGGTTGCCACTGCCTTCTCCAATGCATAAAAGTGAAAAGTGAAAGTGAAGTCGCTCAGCCGTGTCTGACTCTTCGCGACCCCATGGACTGCAGCCCACCGGGCTTCTCCAATCATGGGATTTTCCAGGCAAGAGTGCTGGAGTGGGGTGCCATTGCCTTCTCCCTACCCAACATAAATGTAACAGGAGCCATATATGTAATTTTACATTTTCTGAAACATTCTCATGTTGACATGTAGCCAATGCAACAAATGAGGTAGTTTTCATTCTTTTCTTTTCATACCTTTTATCTTAGAAATACAGTGTGCATCTTACACTTAGAGCAGACATCAATCCAGCCTACCCACGCTTCAGGCGGCTAGCGGCAACCAGCTGGCCAACGCTCTGGAGACACCTTCCCTTCTGTACCTAAGAGAATTACATATCCTTTCAACTTGGAGCTCCTTTGCTGTTCAGTCGCTACCAGGTGTCCGACTTTTTTGTGACCTCGTGGAGTGTCCATCAGGCTCCTCTGTCCATGGGATTTCTCAGGCAAGAACACTGGAGTGGGTTGCCATGCCCTTCTCCACAGCATCTTTCCCACCTAGCAATGGAAACTGCATCTCCTGCACTGGCAGGGGCATTCTGACCCATCAGGAAAGCCAATCTCATTTATACTATTGGTTCCTGTAGTGGGAATTTCATTAATTCGAGAAACCATCACCATTTTATTTTAGGCATGATCTTTCTGATCTTAATATATGGAAGAGGACAAAATTCCAGGTATAAGTGATGCTAATTGTGTACCTTCAATGTAAAAACAAATTTGAACAGTGTAAGACTTCATTGATAAATATTCTTTTATCTTGTCCATAATGTTTCAAATTCTTAATAACAACTGTTCCACGGGATAATTAATCAAACACTGCTTCTACAGCATGAGCTCTCCAATGTCTGTCAACACATTTATTGCAGGTTTGCGTGCTCCTGGGTTCTGAGAAGGCGCAGCGGGGGAGACATGCGCTCAAAGGTTTTTAAGACCTACTGAGTGCAGAGAGCTTGTACCCACATGACTTCATTCAAACCTTTGAGCAAACAAGCCAGACAGATAAGGCCATCCCTTTATTATAGGCAGAGACGATTCTCAACGCCGGCTACACGTAACTGCCTGATCAATGCTCAAAAAATACCTTCCCTCGGGGCCTTAGTACTAGAAATCCTGCCTCAGCTCCCAGGGCTAGGGGACCCTACTCTCCGCGTTTCTAAAGGTCTGGGATGATTCACACCGACCACGCGGCAAGGATCTCACGGCTCTGATTTGTGCGAACGAGAGAGGGTCCAATTCGTACGGCAAGGCCTCCCGGGCCGAGGCTTTGAAGGCCACCTGCCTCCCTGAGCCCGCAGAGGCCAACCAGCCATCCGCCCCTCCCGCCACGGCAGCCACGCGCTGCAAAAACTGCCCCAGCCCGGATGTTGCAGCTGCATCCGGAGGCTACCATCCCCACCCGGCCATCTAGCAATGGGCCCTCCAACCCGGCGAGCGAAGAGCCCCCAAGACGCGGAGGCACCCCGCCGCCACTCGGCGGCACTCGTTCAGAGGCCGGCTGCCGTTGTCCGAAGGCAGGGAAAGCCCGGCCCTCCAGAGCCCTGGCTTCCCCGCGGCCCCTTGACCCGGTAGCCTCTCCACGCGCGCCCTCAGGACCCAGGCTGCCGGGTTCGCGCCTTTCCTGCCAATCAGATGCGGATTTCCCCCACGGCCAGCAGACCAATCAGCGCGCGGGTGTCCTCTTCGACCCTTCGGCTCGTCGGCTCTTCGGCCCTTCGGCTCGTCGGCTCTTCGGCCCTTCGGCCCGTCGGAGTTCGGCGTTTCGCAGAGCGTTAAAGCGTGGTTCTCGTTGGTTTAGTTCCACTTTTTTTTTTTTTCAGGCACTTCCGGGTGCTGCGTCACTCCGCAAACCCACGAGTTCCGGAAGCTTGGGGACCGCAGGTTCGGCTTGGAAAAGCCAAGCTTCCCAGAGATGTTTCAGAAACAGTTACTTGGAGCGGGGCGTTTCGCAGACTCCTAAGGTCAGTGTCGCCCGAGAGAGTCGGAGTGTGGACCTGCGGTCTTGCTTACAACTGGGAGGGCGTGGAGTTTCACGACCTTGTAATTGTCGCCCTTTGCTTGTGTCCCTGTTTAATTTGGCTTCCTGTCTTCCTGGAAGAGGCAAAGTCTGATTTTGGGAAAGGCAGTGGAGCAAACCTAAAAGCCTAAAAATAGTCTTAGGATGGCATTAAAAGGAAAAAAGGACAGCTAGATTTGAGTTTCCTTTGCGTTCTGGGAAGTGATTTTCTAAAACATACTTGGAAATCGTTTCCTGTCACTTGGCGGTGGTGAGATTTAACCCTTTTGAACGGCTTAAGAATTACCGAGGGTCCAAACTTTTCTTGATATCTGATGGTTCGTGTATAGCGCTGTTTGGTACCAAAAAGTTGAGTAGGCTTAAGTTTCCAGTATTTTAAAAAGCCTATAAACTCAAAAGCAGTTTTAATTTTCTTGGGGAGAAAAAACTACTGAGAATTTTCTTAGAAAATTGCTTACAATGAGTCCGTTAAATTTAACATTACCTGATAATTAGAATATAAAGGTCATTTTTCTTGTGATGCCTTAAAACTCACTGTTTACTTATTATCGTTTTCCGAAAATACTACATTTAGTGAAAGGGCTGTTCACAGAATGAGTCTAAGTTGTATGTAGACTGTTCACATCTAATGGTATTGGTATTCTGTGATGTCCTTGGAACACTGTATCTGAACAGTAGAAATTACAGGTAGGCTGAGGTTCCATCCACTCCAGTTTACAGTCTGAACGCCTTCCCCTAATGAGTTACCTTTAGTTAAGCCTTGGCAGAATATCTCAGGATGACTATCTTCTCCCTCATCTTGCCCATATTATCCATTTCTTGTATCCAGAAACATTAAAGTTGAGTAGTCTTGAGCCAGAAAGAGATTTGGAAGAAAAGAAAGAGTGGAGTTAGGAATTCTTTATTGACAATACAAGTGAAAAAGAACCTCTTATTTTGTTTTCCTTAGAAATGGGGGGAAAAATAGAAGAGGACATAGCAACGAGCATGCTAGACTCAGTCAAGAGAGTTGAGTTTCTGCTCCTGACCAGCTCTACCTCTTGGCCTTATTCTCATTTTTAGAAATTAGGAGGAGCACTCAATCTGTGGTTTTAAAACTGTTCTGTGGTAGAATTCCTGTAGAAATGTCCTGGAGTCATGCAGAGGAGAGACAAAGCAAGCTGACCCTCAGCAGTGTTTTACAAGAACAGCTATTCTTTTTTGTTCTGCTTGAAAAATAGTAGTACTGTTAAGAAAATTAAATTTGTATCTTAGACTAGATGACATATTTCCTACTGGCCTTAAATTTTTTTTGTAGATTAATTATTCATTTGTATTCAACTTGCATTCATTTGTTACAGGTTTTTAAACAATAAAATGCATGTATGCGCAGTTAATTCATTACCAAAAGCCACAAACGTTTCCATATTCTACCTTATTTAATAGATACAAATTTTAAGTTTAGTGCTTTGTTTTTGATCACAGTTTTTTTTCTCTTTTCCCCCTACTTTTTAATCATATAATTTTTGCTTATTTTTATGCTCATAGCAGTCTTTGCAATAGGGAGGGCAGATAGTTTCCACTTTTGGCAGCTGAACCTTAAAGATGTTAGCAGTTTTACCTAACGTCATTTTACTAGTAAAGTTCCAAGTCCTAGCCTCACGTTTTCCTTAAAGCATAAAGTAAATTTTTAGTTTCTTTGCCTTTTGCCCTCCACCGAGCTCTGGTTCCTGTAGCACAAGACAAAGGAGTCTTTATTCACAGACAGAAGTTCTGCTCTGAGTCACTGGCCTCTTTCTTTCTTCACTTTGTTATCTGAGTTGGACAACCTAGAAACAAATTGGGCGTTCTCTTTTCTCTTTGCTGTGAAATGACAGCATTTTCACACATTCCATGTTCCTCTTCAGTTCCTTTGGAATGTGGAAGAAACCTTAGGAGAAAAGCCCTGACTGTCCCACTTGCCCCACATCTGTATCCTGGCACTAATTTCTGCATGTGTCTAGCACCCTCTGTCCTTCCCTGTGTGTGAGTATGTTCAGTTGCTAAGTCATGCTCGACTCCCTGCAACCCCACAGGCTGTGGTCCTTCAGGCTCCTCTGTGTGTGTGCATTCAGGCTCCTCTGTGGGATTCTCCAGGCAAGAATACTGGAATGGGTTATTATTTTCTCCTCCAGGGGGTCTTCTCAACCCAGGGAAGAAACCCATCTCCTGCATTGGCAGGTGGATTCTTTACCACTTGAGCCACCAAGAGGCCTTCCCATTGTGTACTGTAAATTTCTCATATCTTTTCTCATCTCTGGAATCAAAATGTCCTTTTCTAGATTACTTTTTATCTACTTTCCCTTTTTTTTTTTTTGCAGAGCTCTTCCTTTTTACCCATTTGTCAATAACATGAGATAAAATTTCATCCCAGTTATCTTTTCTAACTATTAAAATCTTAAAAAAAAAAAGGAGCTCTAGAGTAATTCCATTTTGATTATGCACACCTGTTCCTTTCCACGGTCACGTGAGTTGGCATTGCCTTTACTTCCCATATTGCATGTGTTCATAATATTTGTTTGCACCTCCTTTTCTCACCCCCATATTCCTTTGGTTCATTTTTGACATTCAGTTTCTTCAAATGGTTCTCTGACCACACGGAAAGGCGAGAAAAGTAGGTAAGGTGAATTCCAGGCAACGTGGGCAACTTTACCAGCTTCCTTGAATTTCTTCCTCCCATTTGTAGTCCTGAGAGCTTGACTGGCAGTCTGGTCTTCAGAATTATCTTGAGAGAAAAAATTTTGTTTTGAGCTCTGTGATGTTGAATTTGATCCAAGCTTAGCAAATATCTATACTGACTTCCTTTTGTATGTTCCACCATTTTTCTAGCATTTACTAAATCGTCAGCTTGACCTTGAGCACGTTATCAGACCCCTCTTAATTTTTGACTTCTTAAAGTGGACATGACATTAACTGTCATGAAACTGTAAAGAAAACATCTAGTGCCTTCTTCGTAGTATGTATCCCGTGGTACTTCCTCCTCTTCCATTGCTGATACCTCTGTTCCCTTGTGGCTGTTTTCATATTCTCTCGTGTTCCATAAAATGTGCAATTAAACCTGTATTCCAATAATCTTGAAGTCATTTAGAATTCTCTTCTTAGGCAGTTAAATCCTAAAATCTTTTTCCAGATTTATAGAGTACTTAAAGGTCTAGTCGCTCTCAAGTTTCACATGTCTTTTGTTTGTTCATCCTTGGATTGCAGTTTTTGCTGAAGTTCATACCGGTATTCATCATCACTTCGTACTTAGTTCTTAAACAGCCCCATCTGCATGTCCTGCAGTGACATCCTAAGGTGTTTATGTGCAACTATTAGGTCAGCCATCACCTTGTCCATAGAGGAGGCTGGTGCAGGGCATGGCCCCCCCATTCCTCCTCGTGTTATTTCACACACGTCATCTCCCTGCGCTTCAATTTTCTTGCTTTAAAACAAAATACCCAAAGAACCTCTTTCATAATATTGTAAGGATTAAATAATTTAATACTTGATTTTTTTGCAAAGGGCACTTAGCTGTAGTGCTCACTTATTAGCAACTCCATATCCAGGAAGTAAGTAGTATAGGTTTACTGCAGTTGTAAACTCCCAAATCGTTTTGGTTTGTCTTCCATGAGGCTTCGCTGTATTTTTTCTGTGAGGATTGAGTCTGTCTCATGGGTGTTACTGTTCTGATTTCTCTACTTTAGCCTTTTCCTTACTTATGTTTGACATTAACCCTTACTACAGTTGGAAATGACTGTACTTTTACTTTTTATCTTCTCTTCCAGGGTTTTCTAAAATAATTCCCATGATGATTCTAGAGAGGTAGACTTTTCATAAGACTTTTTTTTAACTGCTGTAGAGTATAGTGTGGTGAAATGACTTGTCCAGAGTCACACAGCCTGTTGGTGAACCTGGGCTAGAATACAGAACTAATCAGAACCAGTTTAAGTCTCCTGCCCCGTGTTCACCCAGACATTTGCTCTTTATTTCCACAATGTGCTTACTCCCTCAAAGACTCAGAAGTATCAGTTTTCTGAGAGAAAAGATGAGTGCCACGCTTAAAATGTATTTGTGAAGAAAGGCCAAAGTAATGGGAGATTCGTCCCCAGGTTTAAAAAAAAAGTTTGTGTTACTTTTAGATACTTGAGTAAATATATCATAAGTGAAATAGGTAAGGTGCTCAATTGCATAAGACTGATTATAGTGGTGAAGATTTTAGTCTTTGAGTTGAATTCCCAATTCTCTCTAAATAAAAAGAATAACTTATCGTTGTTCATGTGTTTGAAAAATGTGTGCTATTTAGAAGTTTATCCTTCAGATATATTGTAGAGACATTCTGTTACATACCCACTACTGCTGCTGCTGCTGCTGCTGCTGCTGCTGCTGCTGCTGCTGCTGCTGCTGCTGCTGCTGCTGCTGCTGCTGCTGCTAAGTCACTTCAGTTGTGTCCGCCTCTGTGCGACCCCAGAGACAGCAGCCCACCAGGCTCCCCCGTCCCTGGGACTCTCCAGGCAAGAACACTGGAGTGGGTTGCCATTTCCTTCTCCAATGCATGAAAGTGAAAAGTGAAAGTGAAGTTGCACAGTCGTGCCCCAACTCTTAGTGACCCCATGGACTGCAGCCTACCAGGCTCCTCCGTCTGTGGGATTTTTCAGGCAAGAGTACAAGAGTGGGGTGCCATTGCCTTCTCTGTCAAATGAGCACAGTTGGAGTTTTTATCATCAGATAGCTATAAGCTATCAGGACTTCATTTATACTTGATGAACGAGATGAACAAAACAACAGTGACATGTCACTTAGCAAGGCTGTGGCAGAAGTGGGATTTGAACTTATAGTTGTTGATTTCTAGGCCTGTTCACAGTGCCAGAGGTCACAAGGATGTAATGGGTCTCAGCCATAGGTTTTTTTCCTCTTTTGCGCATGTTCGCAGTGCATTCTGGGAATCAACGCCCTGTTAAAATCTTTATTTGATGCATGTCCCATTTATTAGTGTTGATTTCAATACAATGGGCAGTAAATCTATCTGACTGTACAAAGGAAATAAAATAATTAGGGTAGAGGTTCAAAGCTTAAGATCTCAGGTTGTAGAACTTTATTCATATAACCTCCTAATCTGAAAAGCCAGTTAAGGTTAAAAAAAAAAAACAACTAAAAGGCAGAAATGGTCTCATCCATTTACATCACCAGAACCCTTAAGACAGTGAGGCAGCAACATTGTCATACTGAAAATCAGTCGATGATTGTGGGTCTGGAAAAGAATAGCCTGGCAGAGAGTGTGTGGATGGATTTGAAACCTTAGTGATTGCTTGGGAATCACATGTTTCTGCTGACAAAGTTTGCAAAGACTGTAAATTTAAATGTAGAATTTTTGTCAGCAGTATGCATTGACAAACATGCCTAATGGTAATACATCTAGTACTGAGCATCTTGAAACAGGTCAATAATAATGTGTTTATTGATAGCAGTAATGCCTGAGATGTTACTTGGTATTATAGCTAAAAATCCATGTTATGCCCTTAATCATAATTACATTAATATTGACAGGCCCTTGACAATACCCACATTATTATTGATAGATTTCTGTCAATAACATGTTTTTAAATAAAATATATTCATTCATAATTTGTGCGATACTCAATAAAAGCGCTGGAAGACGTCCTGAGAAATTCTTCCCACTGTAGTGAGATAAAAAGTCCTTCATTTTGGAATGCAATATAGATGACAAAGTTTTATTTGGGGAATGAAAAGCTTAAAAGAAAGGCATGAGTTATTTAAGGGATAAGGTTATATATCGCTGCTCTCAGTAAACGAATTTTCAGTTGTTTTTTCCCTGTGAAAGAAAAGCAGTGTGACATGTCTAGTGATAAAATGTCAGCAGGAGACCTTTTTAATAGTTTTATAGTGCTCAATCATTTTGTCTTAAACATATTTATGTGACAAGTTAATCACAGTAACCCTCGTAGATGCTATACTTTTTATCTGGTCTTGATTTTGCCTTAAGCATCTTCTTCACATGTCCTTAACATAGTATCCTTCACTGAACGTGAATTAACTTAGTGCCAATTGTACTTTTAATTGTTTTTATAAGTCTCTTTGCATGGCCATAAATGTTTTACCTGGGTTAGCTTTTCAGAATCTTAGTATAGTTTGGCAAACGGGGGATGGAGAGGGAGAGGTTGATAGGATTGTGCATTAAAAGAAGGAGATTTCATTGCAGAACAGGATAAAGCATCACCAGATTTTGTCTTGCTGGAAAAATCAATTTGAATTAAATCCGATGGTATTTGTTTCAATTCAAAACAATCCCAACTTTAAAAAAAAATTAGTTTGTATTTTTTTTAAACCATTTAAGTTTGAGCTGCTTTTGTGAAACTAGATAGCAACCTACAAGAACCAATAATAACACAACTTTTAATATTTAAATTTTTGAAAGTAGAAGTAGACCGACCAGTAGTAGGCCTTGGATAGCAATAAGTGTAGCAGAGTCAGGAAAGCACTGGTTTCCAGAAGAGTTGGAGATTTTTGATTCGAAAACATGAGCATGCTGTAATCTTTCTTAATTTCATAGTTGTCAGTGAAGCAGGTCAACTTACTAAGACTTGTTCAGAATGTTATTAATCAACACCTCAGTTAAGGTCCTTGAACAGTCGCAGGAGTCGTATGACTCAGGAGTCCCCAGTTCCAAGGCCACCAACTGGTACCAGTCTGTGGCCTGTTAGGAACCCAGCCGCACAGCAAGAGGTGAGCAGAGGGGTGAACAGTGAGGCTTCATCTGCCGCTGCTCCTCATCCTTCCCCATCACTTGCATTACCACCTGAACCATCCCCACTCCCATCTATGGAAAAACTCTCTTCTACATAACTGGTCCTTTGTGCCAGAAAGGTTGGGGGCCAACTGCTGGAACTGGTCCTTCAGAATTGCAGTTTTCCTTTTCTTAAACTGTGCAATCAGGTTAATCTTTTAAAATTTATATCATGTTAAGTCCCTTCTGTTCAGTGGTTACTCATGGCTACAAAACCAATGCACTTTCCTTAAAACGGAGTCTTTTTTGCAGGGGGTTAACTCGACTGAAGCGACTTAGCAGCAGCAGCAACTCTTCAGCCAGTCTCTCCTGCCAAGCCATTCTGCTCTGGTCACAGCAGACAACTTCATTCTTTACTTCCAAACAAGTGCAGCCAGGTTAGTGGGGATTCATAAGGATGCGGCTCCCGTTGAAACCCATCTCCCTATGTTTCCCAGGTGGACCATGGCTGGAGTCAGTGCTTGCATATTTCTGCAGTTTGTACAGTATTAAATCCAAGTTTTCTCTTTTCTGCCCCAGGGAGTTTTGTGATCCTTCATAGTGTTTTCATATTTTGAGATCCATTCTTTTCTTCAGAGATCAGTGGCTAGTCTTGATTATTGCAACATCCTATTTCTTTAGAAATGCCTTACTAAAAGGAAGTTAACTAAGAGTTAACTATTTGGATCAAACCTCTGAAATGTAGGAGAATGCCTGGCATTTTGTGGGCGCTCAATAAATATTAAATTGAATAGTGATTTGTCAGAGATTTAGAATTCACCGAAACACAAACTTCTTCCATTAGATTGAGAATAACTTTCTGTGATCTAAAGGCACTTATGGCATTTTTTTCTGTGTCCTACACCTGATTCAGCCAAATATTATTGTCCAGTAGTGGAGGGAAAAAGTTCCATAATCAGAAGAGTTTTTTCAATCTCATCAGTTTCTTCTACTCCTGAGCAGTGCCCTTCTCTAAAGCCAATATCCTAGAATAACTGTACCTTCTAGAAAGAGGAGGGGAGAGGAGGAGGAACTGAACGGAGCGTGTTGATGGTAAACCAAGGTTGGATGCTTGTCTTGGACTGCCTGTACCAGGCCCTGTTTGGTGAAGCACCCTCGAGTTAGATGCTGTCAGTGTGCATTCTGGAGAGGTTTCTTTGCTTCCAGATAAACAGGCACAGCCATGTGGATGGAGGTGAGACGACCGAGAGAGCAGGTCACGCTGGGATCCCCCCATCCTCTCAGGATTCCCACCCCAGCATCTCCTCTGATATGATGCAAGAGTTCCACTGGACCTTGTTTCTGCCCCTTCCTCCACACATGCCCACATCACAGTGACATAATGTTCACTGTGTAACTGCCACAATTTATATTTTAATGGTGTAGTCAGTATTTCCTGGAGGGACGGGGGTGGGAATCCTTTTACCACAGGTTGATTGAGGCATTCAGTTCAGTTCAGTCGCTCAGTCGTGTCCGACTCTTTGCAATCCCATGAATTGCAGCATGCCAGGCCTCCCTGTCCATCACCAACTCCCAGAGTTCACCCAAACTCATGATGCCATCCAGCCATCTCATCCTCTGTCGTCCCCTTCTCCTCCTGCCCACAATCCCTCCCAGCATCAGAGTCTTTTCCAATGAGTCAGCTCTTCATATGAGGCGGCCAAAGTACTGGAGTTTCAGCTTCAGCATCATTGTTTCCAAAGAACACCCAGGGCTGATCTCCTTTAGAATGGACTGGTTGGATCTCCTTGCAGTCCAAGGGACTCTCAAGAGTCTTCTCCATCACCGCAGTTCTAAAGCATCGAGTTTTCAGCACTCGGCTGTCTTCACAGTCCAGCTCTCACATCCATACATGACTACTGGAAAAACCATAGCCTTGACTAGACGGACCTTTGTTGGCTAAGTAATGTCTCTTTTTTGGAACATGCTATCTAGGTTGGTCATAACTTTCCTTCCAAGGAGTAAGCATCTTTTAATTTCGTGGCTGCAATCACGACCTGCAGTGATTTTGAAGCCCCCCAAAATAAAGTCTGACACTGTTTCCACTGTTTCCCCATCTATTTCCCATGAAGTGATGGGACCAGATGCCATGATCTTAGTTTTCTGAATGTTGAACTTTAAGCCAACTTTTTCACTCCCCTCTTTTCACTTTCATCAAGAGACTTTTTAGTTCCTTTTCACTTTCTGCCATAAGGGTGGTGTCCACTGTATATCTGAGGTTATTGATATTTCTCTGGGCAATCTTGATTCCAGCTTGTGCTTCTTACAGCCCAGCTTGAGGCATTAGATGAGTAATAATGAAGATTTCAGTCTTTTAAAATGAGATTTGGCAAAATCAGCTGAGTCTTTTTCTTCTAAAGCTCATCCCTAGCCAAAGTAGCAATAATGTAATAGTAATACTGCCTGCCTGTTTCCAAACCACTTATACAACATTGTCTGCTTTAATCTCAGCAACATCTTGAGGTAGCCATTCATTTCCAACTCTTAGAAGAATCTGCTGCTAGTGATTTTTTTAAGATGACTTAGCAGCCAAGAGACCAAGCTGGAGTTTGAGCCTGAGTCTATCAGATTTTAAACCTGGTCTTTCTACTCTGTCCCAGTCACCTGAACAGGATGACAGAGCAATAGGAAGGCAATGGCAACCCACTCCAGTACTCTTGCCTGGAAAATCCCATGGGCAGAGGAGCCTGGTGGGCTGCAGTCCATGGGGCCGTAAGAGTCAGACATGACTGACTGACTTCACTCTCACTTTTCACTTTCATGCATTGGAGAAGGAAATGGCAGCCCACTCCAGTGTTCTTGCCTAGAGAATCCCAGGGACAGGGCAGCCTGGTGGGCTGCTGTCTCTGGGGTCGCACAGAGTCGGACACAACTGAAGCGACCTAGCAGCAGCAGCAGCAGCAGCTCCTACTTTAACACACTGTGATGCATAATAGACAATGCCTGTTCTATGTTTACAATGAAACGAAGTCACAAAAATGACTAAAATGTTGGATACTGAAACCTAAAACAAAACCAAAAAAAGAAACAAATTATTCATCTGGAAGAACAGTTTAATAATAGTCTTTTGCTCTAGTAAAGAGTCTTCTGTAGAGAGGAGATCTAGCCCAGCTGTTCTTAATCTTCACTGAAGCCAGGCCTGGGGTGAAGAAGAGGAAAGAAACAAGAAAAAAGTTAAACTGTAACAGAAGGTATAAGAAAGAATTTTCTGATGATAAGGATTGTTGAATATTGGATTGGTTAGAGAGTGTGTTAAGTCTTCTTTCCTGGCACCCATTAAAAATTCCTGTCTTTACTAACTGTACTTAAGTATGATTCCTCCAGAAATGAGGGATTTGAGATCAGTGATTCCTGTCAGAAGCCAGTCTCTCTGACCAGTTTCTTCCTGCATACAAGTAAGGAACCTGAGAAGAGAGAGCTGCCCTCAGACTCCAGTTTATCAGCAGTGTTCAATCTGAACATTGATTCACTACCAAACTGCTCACTCCACCACGTATGAGTTCAACAGACCTTTACTGAGCAACTGCTACAGCTGGCCCATCTTTGCAGTAAGTTCTATAAAGATTACCAAGAACTGATTGTGACTCTAATATCTGAAGATACATAAGTTGGCACAACTGGCCCTCTTAACACATGCCATAAATTTCATCTGCTACTCAACTGAAATGAAGAAGGAAATGGCAGCCCACTCTAGTATTCTTGCCTGGAAGATTCCACAGAAGAGCCTGATGGGAGTCCATGGGCTCACAAAGAGTCAAACACTACTGAGAAACTGAGCACACAACTGAAAAAAATTACCAGTCCATCCGCTTCAGTACTGGGGGCAGGGATGGCGTGACGGGAGAAGGCTGAAGTGCTGGAGTTGATGTCCAGTACAGCCTGAGCTTTTCAAGAGTACTTTGACAAATAAGAGAACTTCCTTTATCTTGTTTACCACAGGATACAAAACCTGGGAAACATGCCGAGTTGTCCAGACTGTCACAGTAGAGGAATTGTATATACCATATTTTCACCTATCCTGAGCGATTATAGAATTTTGCATGAGGAAAAGTGAGTTAGGTATCAGTCTCTGTTGATGGCAGGTACCTTGAGAAGCAGCCATGAGGCAGTTTCCCTTGACTAGTTTATGGTTAAGTTAGGGAAAGGTGTATTCAGATGACTGGAGTGAGGACCCCAGCACACAGCACAGACAGTTGCTGTGATAGTTAGAGATGGTGACAGTGGGAATTGGAGAGAGAATTGTGAAGCAGATGTTGAAATAGGGTTGCAATGTACTTGGGGCTGGCAGGAGGAGATGGTAGAGAAGCTAAGTGTTTGGGTACATGAGAAAAGGCATAGAGGCAGGACCAGAAGAGAGTCAGTTAAAATTTCTTTGGTTTTCCCTGGTGATCCAGTGGTTAAAACTTTGCCGTTGTCCAACCCAGACAGTGCAGTTCCATCCCTGGTCAGGAAGCTAAGATCCCACAGGCCTCTCAGCAAAAAAAAGAAAAAAAAAAAAAGAAATAGAAGCAATAATGTAATGAACTCAATAAAGACTTTAAAAAATTGTCCACATCAAAAAAGTCTTTTAAAAGTAAAATAAAGACTCTTCAGTGAATAACTGGTTATATGGTTAAAAAGAAGGACACAGAAAGGCTATAATCTAAACAGTTTGTACTTGATCCTGGGGTCAGTGAGGTAAGAGATGATTTGGTAAATCTGAACAAATAATTGTCTAGATTTTGATTTGCCTATGAGGTTTTTTTAAATAATGTTTTAGTGGTTTTTTTTCTTAATTATATTTCTTAAATACATCAGGGTTTCTTTCAGTGAGTTGGCTCTTTGCATCAGGTAGCCAAAGTACTGGAGCTTCAGCTTCAGCATTAGTTTTTCCGATGAATATTCTGGGTTGATTTTCTTTAGAATTGACTGGTTTGATCTCCTTGCTGTTTAGGGAACTCTCAGGAGTCTTCTCCAGCACCACAGTTTCGAAAGTGTCAGTTCTTTGGTGTTCAGCCTTTATCATGATCCAGCTCTCACATCTGTACATGACTACTGGTAAAAACGTAGCTTTGACTATATGGACCTTTATTTAATTACATAAATGACGTATTTAAAGAAGATTTTAAATTACATAAAATGTGAGAAAAACAATCACTAATGATTTTTTTGCATAAAGATTGAAAGTCTTTTTCTGTTGAGACAGTTCTGAGATTTTATGCAGTTGTCTTTTAAGAATCTTGCAATACCATGTAATTCTGCTGCTGCCCGACTTGTCCATCGATTTGCCTGCTTCCTTGTGCAGACCCAGGTTGGCGTCTTCATTTGCATCCCAAGCACCTGCAGAGCTAGGATACATTGATGCTCATAGACTTTGTGAAATCTGTGAGTGGTCTCAGTCTCACAAGGACTACATAGTAGCAGAAAGAGAAAACTGAATCAGAGTGAGATCTGTAAGAGCCTCTGCAGATCTGTGGACAAAAACCAAGCAAAAAAGACAGGAGGACTGGCGTGCAGCATTGAGCCGTGTGGGCGACAGGCCCACAAAATCGTGAATTTTGCCTGGAAATGGACTAGCCCAGTCATTCGCAACGTCAGCAGGGAACTTGCTAGAAATGCAAATTATTGGTGCCCATTCCAGAGGACATCAGGAACTCTGGAACTGAGGAGCGCAGTCTGACAAGTCCTGCATGTGATGGTGATTAATGCTCAGGTGTGAAGGCCACTAGACTACAAGCAGAGAGACAACAGGACTGTGATACACAGACCCGAGCAGAGAAAGCTTTGAAAGGTCAGAGGTTGGTGATGGCAGTGATCGTGACCCATGAAACGCTACAGTGACTGGAGAAGGAAACCAAGGGAATAAGCTTATATTGTACAAAGAAAGTTGGATGTGCTGTGAATGGGCAGGACCTACCTTATCTTTAGACGACTGTCTTCCTGATCTTAGCATTTAAATAGATCAAGTAGATTTAAAATAGATCAGTCCCATCAGAGGGGCTCACACAAAATCTCCTCCCCAAATCTATCTCCCATATATCCTCAGAACTTCCTGCTGAGCTTTTCCACTTAGCTGTCTCATAGGGGCCTCAGCTCTCTAAAACTGCCCAGATTTATTATCTTCCCTTCAAGCCTATATCTCTGCATATGTTTCCTATTTCAGAGAATTGGACTACCATCCACTCCATTACTCAAGTCAGTTATTCTTGGCTTACTTCTCACTGAGTCGTGTCCATCCTTCCATTTCGTAGCTTTCAAAGGTACCTATTTTTCTCCATCCCCACTGATACCCTTCTAATTTAGACTATCATTAGTTCCTCACTAAATCATGTTAACAATCATCTTAATTGGTCTCTCTGCCTCCAGTCTTTCAGCCTGTAATCCATTCTCTGTGTGGCCAGAACACACTGTTTGAAATGCAGAGTTGATCAGTTCTTTCCTTACAGCTATGTGGTGTCTCCCCATTACCTTCTTGATAAAATGCAGCCTCCTCAAAGGTGGCTCTTAGCATCAGTCTTTCCTTTCCAGCCTGATCTTTTGTCCTGGCTCCTCCCATCCTTAGCACCCTCTGTTCCCTCTGTAGGAGTGGTTTTCTTGCCTATCTTTACCCTCGTGACACTGCTGATCCTTCAGGTGCCTACCTTCAGAAGATCTTGCCTCTTCCGTGAAGCCTTCTTGGACCTTCTGCGGTCTAGTTGTAAGCACGATGTTCTTAAGTTCCCCTTGCACATCACCTTTCACATCTTGTAATTGCCTATTTATTATTTTCTGCAGTACACTCTTGCTTCATCCCTCTTCCCAGTCACACGATTATGATCTCCACAAGGGTTGGGACTGTGTTCTCCCGCTTTATCACGGGCTTCTGACACATTCATTGGGAAAAAGCCGGTGAGCAACAAACATGTTGAAAGATGTGGCAATCAGCAGTCGAGATATGGTAACTCAAAATCGTTTGAAAGGTTATTGGGTGGAAATTTGTATTTTCTACCACTCCCCCACTCCAGACTTTCATCCTGTTTCTTGTTCCACTCATCTTGAATTTGTGGGAAGCATTCCCTATACCAAGCACTGGGCTATTTGCTAAGAATCAACTGTAAGAAGACTCAGTCTTTGCTATAGGGTTTATCCTCCAGTGGAGGAAATAGACAATTGAAAAGTAGTTTATGTAGAGTAGGGACATCATGAAAGAGGAAGGACAGAGAGCTAAAGAAACAGCTAGAGAGGCAACTAAATTAGAAGAAGTGGTCCCTAAGCTAGTACTCAAAAACTTAGTTGTTTAGTCACTAAGTCACATCTGCCTCTTTTGCAGCCCCATGGACTATAGCCCACCAGACTCCTCTGTCTATGGGGTTTCCAGGCAATGTGAGTTTTCCAGTTAGAGAATGGGAGCAGATTGTTCCAGATGAAGGGAACAGACAACAAATGTCCAGGAGTGAACAAGAGAAGGGAGCACTTTGTAACTAGAGGGTGAGGCATGAGGAAAGCAGCCTTGGGGGTCCACTTGGGAAGGGTCGTGTTTTCACAGTGTTGCAGTGTGGGACAGGCACTGAAGGAGGCGGAAGGGAAGATGAACATTAGATACCATCCAGTGGGGAGCTCAGAGCAGCCAGAATGAGAAAAGGCTGGGAGGGGATAGAGTCATGAATGGATAAAAGAAGGGGAACCCTGTCCTGACCCGTTCCTTTCCCTACAGCTCTTGGCTAGCGTGAGGCACGGATTTCACAGAATTCCTGTCCCCTCTGTCC
This sequence comes from Capra hircus, assembly GCF_001704415.2. Classification (NCBI taxonomy): domain Eukaryota; kingdom Metazoa; phylum Chordata; class Mammalia; order Artiodactyla; family Bovidae; genus Capra; species Capra hircus. The sequence goes on from NC_030821.1 coordinate 41,909,512, forward strand.
ATTGTCACTTGTGTGTCAACAAGAGTTTTCCAGCTCTAAGTTGGGAAGACAGTACAAGATTGCGAGTGTTCGATGATGTTTTCTTTGTGTGTGTGTGGCCGGGGGCGGGGAGTTTTGGGGCAAAATGAGGATTGCAGCCCGGGAGACAGCATTTTAGATAGCTCTGAGAAACTGCTCCATCAGTGATGGTTTCTGATTGTACTTCTTCCTAGAGACCTTCAAAGAAGGCATGGCTTCCAGAGACGAGAATGCAGAGCGGACAAACAGAGTGCTAAGAATCAGCCAGTTGGATGCACTTGAACTAAACAAGGCCCTGGAGCAGCTCGTTTGGTCCCAGTTTACTCAGTGCTTTCATGGATTTAAGCCAGGGCTGTTAGCCCGCTTTGAACCAGAGGTGAAAGCATTCTTGTGGCTTTTCTTGTGGAGATTCACCATCTACTCTAAAAATGCCACAGTGGGACAGTCAGTGCTGAATATTCAGTACCAGAACGATCTTTCCCCAAACCTGAGCTACCAGCCACCGAGCAGAAATCAGAAGCTCTGGTATGCTGTCTGTACAATTGGTGGCAAGTGGTTAGAAGAACGATGCTACGATTTGTTTCGGAACCGTCACATCGCGTCCTTCAGGAAAGCCAAGCAGTGCGTGAATCTGGTGGTCGGACTTCTGAAGTTAGGCGGGTTGATTAATTTCTTGATCTTCCTCCAAAGGGGCAAGTTTGCAACTTTGACTGAACGTCTGCTGGGCATCCATTCTGTCTTTCACAAGCCCCAAAGTGTCCGAGAAGTGGGCTTTGAGTATATGAATAGGGAACTCCTCTGGCACGGCTTTGCCGAGTTTCTAATTTTTCTCCTCCCCCTAATCAATGTCCAGAAGTTGAGAGCCAAGCTCTCTTCATGGTGTGTCCCGCTGACCGGAGCCCCAGGCAGTGACAGCACGCTGGCAACCAGTGGCAGACAGTGTTCTCTGTGTGGGGAGTGGCCCACCATGCCTCACACCATTGGCTGCGAGCATGTCTTTTGTTACTACTGCGTGAAAAGTAGCTTCTTATTTGATGTGTCCTTCACTTGTCCTAAGTGTGGCACAGAAGTCCATAGCCTGCAACCTTTGAAATCGGGCATTGAGATGGCAGAAGTGAGTGTCCCTTAGAAACTAAAATTGTTTGCTCTGAGAAGAACTGCTGCTGCTAAGTCAGTTCAGTCGTGTCTGACTCTGTGTGACCCCATAGACGCCAGCCCACCAGGCTCCCCCGTCCCTGGGATTCTCCAGGCAAAAACACTGGAGTGGGTTGCCATTTCCTTCTCCAATGCATGAAAGTGAAAAGTGAAAGTGAAGTCGCTCAGTCGTGTCCGACTCTTCGCAACCCCATGGACTGCAGCCTACTAGGCTCTTCCATCCATGGGATTTTCCAGGCAAGAGTACTGGACTGGGGTATTATGTCTAAATCCTTAGCATGAGTCATCCTGAGTGTACTACTTAGATATGTTTTATGAGGACACGTGCTTCTCAGCCACTGCCTTCTGTTCCTTCGCAGGCACAACTACATTCTACTCACACTGGAAACCACATGATCCTAAATATGTGATATAAATGGTAACATGCTATTTTTTTTAATCATTGGGTTTAATTTTTAATGTCAAGAATAATGGGCAGTTTTGGGGGTTTTTTGTTTTTTTTTTTTTTAATAACAAATGACCACTAAGACTGTGCCTTCATTCTGCCACTTCCTGGAAAGAGGGGAGACTAAAAATAAAAGATTATGGAAACTCTGGGCTGATTGTACATTTATTTTCAGAAATGACACCAGAAAATTATACAATAACAATGAGTAAGACCTGTTGTTTGAAACTTTCAGACCCAATGTCCCGATTGTAATTGTAAGCTTTTCTCTGAAGCCAGCTTTTAAGGGGTTCTGTCTGCTTCATTCTCAGAGCTAATGACAGCCACCAGAGGCCCAAGATTTCTATCCTACCATCTTCCTGATCACACTGGCCAAAGAGCTTCTCACCTAATAGTCTGGCAGAGTCCAGGAGCCCACAGTCATTGGTCAGCCTGAAATTGTGTGCACATTCCTAAACCATGATGTTTAGGATGTTCCCAATCCCTCAACTGTGGACGATGCACCGTCACAAACACCCCAGGAACCTAATACAGGACAGGAAGCAGTTGACCTCAAGCGCTAGTTAGGAGCATGGTGGCCGCTGGGCAGGGGAGAAGCGGTAGACCTTGCCCAGTCTCCGTTTGCCCTCTATCCTGTAGGTCTACACCCACCTCTAATTTTACCAGTCATCTAGTCTGACAAGCATGTTAGCAACTGAATGGTCATCTCAGATTGCAGATTTGAAAGGATGAAATAAGGTCAACAAGATTTTGTTCTACCAACAATTTTTTTACAGTGTTATTTTGATAGCATTTTCTGAGCAGGTGCCCACATTATCATAATTTTAACATGAAAACACAATACACATGCTAACAGTTGTCAGTATTATGGATGGGGGCGGATACTTTCTACAGACCCTCATGGCACTTAGTACAAAATATATATTTTTAAATTTAATATCTGCCACCTCCACTAAGTGATATCCCCCCATGAGGTCAGAGACTATAGCTCTTCTGCCCATCACTGGATAGTCAGACCCTGCCTCTTGTTCCGGGGTACTGAGACAGACATCTTGTGAGCCAGTGGCGAAACCTATCACAGATTGGGTTCTGTGGTGGGAAAGGGTTTGAAGTGCAAGATACTCATTAGGGAGTCCTATGCCTGTGAAAGTAAATGGTGAAGAAGCAGGAATAAGCTGAAGAACTTGTCCAACCCAGAGGAGAGCCCTGGAGCATTTGAAGGCCTCGATGTCCTAGGTGGAGCCAGAGCAGTCAGGCTTTTGACCTCCACCTGTCAGATGCTGGCAGTGGCCACTCAGGAGGGTACAACCTCAGGGCTGGCAGCTCTGTTCCCGAGGCAGCCTGCTGCGCTGATCCCCCACCATCCCCACAGCTGGGCTGCAAAGCCATTCCTAAAGGGTCAGCTGGATATCACACCTGACCCTGCTCTCCATTCTTTTACTTCTTAGTTATCCACATTTGTTTTTCCTGCTTGTAAGGATTCTTGGCAAAGAGCACACTGAGGGCAGCTGGTGTGCAGCTTCTCATCAGTGGGTGACATTGAGTGCAGCCTAAGGGAGCTTCAGCTCACCCCAGAGACAGGCCTGCTGGGCAAGCTGCAATGACAGGCCCAGACAGCACCGAGTCCCTGCTGCCCCAGGGCTGCCAGGGGACTTGGTTGAACCCCGGTGCTTCTGTTCCCACTCCCCAGTGGCTGCAGGGCTCCAAGTTCATGACCACTGGGTCGTATCTAGCTACATCATATATTTCCACTTTGGCATTCAGAACCCAACATTCAGCCCTGAGTGTCCTCCTTTGGGAAAATAACTTCTACACTAACATTTTTCTTCTCCCTCCCGTGCACCTGGTTCTCAAGTCAGGTTTGCTCCTTGTGTGTTTAGTGTGTCCAAGTGGCTTCAGTGACCATGTCTAAAAGACCTGTTCCCTCATTCCCAGCTCCCCTGCCTTCAATACTTAGTGTCCGTGGGGTTTGGACAAGTTTATTTAACTTCCCTGAGTTTCAATTTGCCCAGCCTATGAAATGGACATTTAGTAATGTTGACCTCTTAAGCCTGTAACTGAGGCTTCCCTGGTGGCTCAGACGGTAAAGCGTCTGCCTGAAATGCGGGAGACGGTTCAATCCCTGGGTCGGGAAGATCCTCTGGAGAAGGCAATGGCAACCCACTCCAGTACTCTTGTCTGGAAAATCCCATGGACAGAGGAGACTGGTGGGCTATAGTCCCTGGGGTCACAGAGTCAGACACAACTGAGCAACTCCACTAAGACTGTAATGGGGAATTAAATAGCGTATCATTCTTTCAAAAATTATTTCTCGAGGCCCTACAGGCATTCTTCGGTACTCAGAGATGCATTCATGAATAAAACAAAACCCTGGCTTTCATGGAGTTTACCTTCTTGAAGGGGTGATAGACAATAAACAAATGTTGTAAGATTGTTTCAGATGTTAGAATACTTTGAGAAAAATAAAATAGACTGAGAATGGAGAGTGACAAGGGATGCTGTATTGAATTACATGCCCCTGGAAGTCCTCTCTGAGAAGCTGAAGTTTAAAAAGATCTGAATGAAAAGAGAAAGCCAAGCAGAGGAGGGGTGCCAGGATAAGAAAATGGCAAGTGTCCCAGGTCTCAGATGAGCATCCATCACCTGTTCTGAGAAAGCAAGAAATCAGAGCGAACAAGACTGGGATATGAGGCAATGAGACAGGGGGATGCCAGGCCAGCCCATGCAGGCCACGGTGAAAAAGTATGTGAATTTATTCCAAGTGTGGTTTTTCTGGTGGCTCAGACAGTAAAGGATCTGCCTGCAATATGGGAGACCTAGGTTCTATCCTTGGTTTGGGAAGACCACCTGAAGAAGGGAATGGCAACTCACACCAATATTCTTGCCTGCAGAATTACATAGACAGAGGAGCCTGGTGGGCTACAGTCTGCGGGATCATTAAGAGTCAGACACAACTGAGTGACTTTCACACACACATTCTAAGTATGAGGAAACCGCCGGAAGACTTTAAACCAAGAAATGGCATCAAACACATTCTTTTAAAGGATCACAAAAACTGATGTGTGTAGAATTATGAGTAAAAGCAAGAAAACCAGTTCAAAGGCTACAGCAAATAACAAGCCACAATTGTTACAATTTCTATTAGGCTTGTGGTACATTAACAGCATGACTCTCTGAAATGGTCACAGACATGGAAACCAGCAAAGCCGTGCGAAACTAAAATAGGGGGTGGTTCCCTGAATCCCCATTTAGACGCTGCTTTCTTTTAACTAGATTTCTGTGAACTTTCACCAGCAGGTGAAAACTAAGAGATGTGAGACAGAGGACACTGGTAAAACACAAGCCTGTCTACAATAACAAGAAATAATAAAAAAAGTTGATATCAGTGGGAAAAAACTTAAAAACTAATCTGCTAGTATTTAGAATAGGGACCCATGGACTTTGAAGAATAACTAACTGAATAGTAATTTTGGCTTGGAGCTTCCCAAGTGACTCAGCGATGAAGAACCTGCTTGCCAATGCAGGACATGCAGGTTTGATCCCTGGGTGCAAAGATCCCATGGAAAAAGAAATGGCAACCCCCTCCAGTATGCATGCCTGGGAAATCCCATGGACAGAGGAGCCTGGCGGGCTACAGTCCATGGGGTTACAAAAGAGCAGGACATGACTTAGAGACTAAATGACAACAATGGCAAAATTGTGGCTTAAAAATGACCTTGGATCATCAATACAAACTACCATATAATCTGTATCATTTGATTAAGGAGCCAGTGACATTAGCATTGTTTTATTTGAGGAAGCCTTCAAAATGTGTTGGTACTCAAAGCAAAAACTTGATTCATTTGAAACATTTCCTTTTTAAAAAGCTGTTTTTCCTAATAGCACTCCCTAAGTGAAGCGTTACTCTATTAAGAAAAAACATTTTCAGCAACAAAACAATTCCAAACAGATTCTTAGCCAAGCCAGTAGGCCATATTGTCTATAGAACTGATGCTCCATGGTTCTCTGCAGCTAAAATTAGTGTGAAGAGTAAATTTATATTCATTGTCACCAGTAAGTTGGCAAATATTTCAAGAATATTTTTTTTTCCTTCAAAGAGGATATAAATCATGTAACAAGACAGAATAGGCCTTTATGTTTGCAGGTCATCTCTTATTTTTTCTTGATATTTAAAAAAAAATCTTATGGTTTTTAAAATGTCATTTTAAAAAAAGGAAGCACCATTTTGGGCCTTCATGGAAACCTGTCTTCGAATTGTTATTCTGGCAATTAAAACAAGTCAAATGAGGTTAAACCAAGTCACTCCTGAAGCCAGGAAATCCAAGTGTACAGTATTCAGTGGGTAGTACTCTTTCCTTCTCATTAGCAGTGAGGTAACTTCACATTAACAGGTTTTGGGTCATGCCACTGCTGAAATCCCCAAACCAATAAAACATAAATCTGTTGAAGTAAAGCTGAATTTAAAATCAAATGGATGTGGATATGTTTATATGATTGACCTTAAGAATTTGTCTCAAGGAAACAATAAGATTTTAGATGTAGATTTATTGAAATGATGTTCAATGTAGCAGTATTCATAATAATAATACAAATGTTCAAAAATAAGGAAATGAGTAAAATGGTATAGCTGTTTAATAAGTCAGTGTTATACCATGGAAATACCATGGAAAAAAGTTTATGTAAAAATATACACAAATAATTTTATAATGGGAACATGTTTACAGTATACTATTAAAATGAAAGGAGGATATAAAGTACAATGTGATCTCAACTTTGAGATAAACATGCACATATATCTTACAATCAGTGTCTAAATAATTCAGTTTTCCTTTTTTAAAAAAATTCTTTTCTGTATTCCTACATTTTCTACAAGGAGCATGTAATAGTTTTTAATCACACCAAAACAAGTTACTTATTTCTTTAAAATCTCCTGGCCAGCTTTGCTTCAATTCAAAAGTAAACATCTGCACAGTTTGTAAACAAATCCTTGAACAATATGAATTTAGGAGATGTAAGATCCTAAAAGCCTTAGAGTACCTATTTTTGCATTACAATAAATAAAGTCTTTTTTTTATGGCCAACCACCCACAACTCTTAAAATAGTCTGAATTATTTCATGCATTTTAAATTACATATTAAATCTCTGACTCATAGCATATACATTTTTTTCAACCACTTAGAAATATGTAGGCAACAAAAAGGTAAAAAGTTCCCCACACCCTTTTCCAAAAGTATTTGTATGATACTTATAAATTCATGTAACGTAAATGAAAGTGATTTAGTTACTTTAAAATATCTAGAACTAGTACAGCAGATAAAAACAAATGACATAAATATATTAGCAATTCACCTAAGCCTGGAAGATGACCATATATCCTCAACTAAGAGTCAAGACAGAGTCTGACCCAGGATTTTGTATTCCTTCCAAATGTGGACACAGAAATCCTGACATTTCTAAGATATTTTTATGATCTGGTTGCCAATAATACAAATGAACTGCAGCTGATACTTTATCTAAATAGTCACAGTCCTGAATTAGCGGACCGAGAGGCTTTACTGTCTTGTAAGGTGTCAAGGATGGTTCCCTGGTAAACATATTCCTTAAGCACTCAGGAAATAGCATCTTTTCCTAACAGCCTCTTTTCTTTCAAACCCCTAACAATTTGTAAGAGTGCCTTTTTAGTCAACAAAATTCTAAAATACAATTGTTCTCCACTTGTGGAAATTATAGTTAATTGCTTTAAAAATGCTTAGCTCCAGACCAAATACAAAAGGCAGATAAATTCTTTGAGAGCAAGAAGTGGAAGTCACTCAGTCATGTCCAACTCTTTGAGACCCCCATGGACTGTAGCCCACCAGGCTCCTCTTTCCATGGGATTTTCCAGGCAAGAATACTGGAGTGGGTTGCTATGTCCTCCTCCAGGGGATCTCTGAAACCAGGGATTGAACCCAGATCTCTTGCACTGTGGGCAGGTTATTTACCATCTGAGCCACCAAGAAAGCCCCCACCTAATATTGTATGCAATATTTCTTAGTGCCGCTTCTCAGAGCGACCAGAATAGTCCTCAGTTTCAGTCAGATGACTCTCTCAAATGTCAAAATAGGCTGTGAAGGTAGGGACTGTATCTTGCTCATTGTTTTGTGACACTGCAGCCAAAAATAGTGACTGGCACATTGCAAATGCTCAGTATTTGAAGAAGGCAAGAGACTTTGGGGTTTGATCATGAAGCTTTTCACAAGCATGGAGCTGAACAGCTAATGGTATTATTGTGAGAAGATTTCTACATGCGTTTCTATAACACCATAGAGAAGCCAGCACCCCCAGTTTGTCTTTGTGGTGAATTTTAGGAGTACCATTTTTAATTTAAAATAATCTGTGGTATTCTTGCTTTGAGGGAAAACAGTTGGAATTCAGGAGCACAATAAGAGAATTAATAACTTTTCTTTGAAAATGCATGCAATTTTGGAGCTGTCAATTTCAGCTATGTCTCTTTAAATACTTTTTCTTCTAGAATCCAACTGGGTAGATGAGATTTTTTTTTTAATTCCATTATAGAAGTAATAGCCCTGTTTTGGTGTTTTGTAAGCAGATAATATTCTGCTAGTGACTGTCTTTGCAGTAATGCATTGCTCCGAATTTTGAATTCTATTATTTTACATCTACAGCAGCTTAAAGTGTATTTTTTATAAACAGCAAACTTCACCTCATAAAAATTCATTACATAAGGGCATAAACAAGTGCTTTTCCTTCTAGTCATTGGCAGTAAGTGATTCATCAGTTTTCCACAGAAAACCAATTTCATTGCAGATGCTCTGTAATTTCCAATCTCCCTGAATTGTGGAACCATATCACACAATCCCAATGCAAGGAATGTAAGGATTTTTTTTGTTAAGGTCTGTGCTTAGTCTCTTTAATAGGATTGAATATCATTTGCTGTCTCATCAGTTTTATTTTAAAAAATTAAATATTCAGCCTCCTATTCTTCCCTCTCCTGCATATGTTGATTCCACACATGGATAGGTCACTGGTAGAAAATTCAAAACCCACAGATTACTTGACGTCTGAAAACAATAACATTTACTCCTTTTCCCGAGGTCAAACCAGACATACGGGGAGAAACAAAATTTTTCCAAGGCTAAATCCTTTTTTCCTCAACAATGTTTACTTTCTCTTTTCAACCCCACAGTGAAGGAGGAGTTTAGGGGTCTTTCTATTAACAATGGAACTCCTGGGGACTTCTCTGGTGGTCCAGTGGGTAAGACTTCCTGCTCTCAATGCAGGGGGCTCAGGTTCCATCTCTCATGGGGGAGCTAGATCCCACATACCCAGCTAAGAAGTCTCACTAACCACAACTAAGATCCAATGCAGCCAAAATAAATATCAATAAATAAATTTTTTTAAAAAATGAAATTCTTGACAGTGATCCTTGGAAAAACTGTATCCACCAATTCTTGAGTCTAGTTTTGTTCAACGTTTCAGAGTAGAAACTAGAAAATGGGTGCATGCAAGCTTGCTAAGTCGCTTGTGTTCAACTCTTTGCAACCCCATGGACTGTAGCCTGCCAGGCTCCTCTGTCCATGAGATTTCCCAGGCAAGAAAGAATACTGGAGTGGGCTGCCATTTCCTTCTGCAGGAGATCTTCCCAACCCAGGGATAGAACCCGTGTCTCTTATGTCTCCCATATTGGCAGATGGATTCTTTACCACTAGGGTATTAAAATATAAAATAAGGAGTGAAAAGGGGAAAAAAATGCCTGCAGATTCCGTGATGGTTTAAGACCATATATGATCAATGAAACATTTCTTAGAAATGCTGAAAAGGAAAAGGTTAAATATCTCCAAAAAGACTTAGGAAACTAAAGTTCAGTCTTTTTAAAAACACCTCAATCTTTGGATTGAGAAGTGGAATCAAAAGCATGATAATTAAATTTACGAATAACTGAAAGTTATGAGGTATTGCGAGGGTGAAGTGACAGATTTTCAAGATAACCAATTTGATTCTGAAGCTGGTCCTTATTTACCCCTCTGCCTTCCACTGCAGCTCTGGTTACTCACATATTTCCTTTAATGAGTTACATAAGGAAGGCCCATGGACTTGTCTCAGCAGGACCATTCCACTCAGAGGCTTCCAAGTGTGTTTTGAAAAGTTATAAATATCTGCCGTAAGTCGGCCATGCGGCCTGGAATTCCATCATCAATGGATGTCTCTAAAGTTAGAGCATGATTTCTAATTTGCTAACTTTTATGGAATGTGCTGCCATCTCTAGTGGCTTTCCTGCTGGTACCAGGCAGAAACCGGAGGCAGCCAAGAAAGGGAAAAGCTGGTCTCTATACATACACCCATAAACTGCAAAACCACCAATCAAACCTAGTCTATCTCTTCATCCCCTGCATGCCCTAATTATTGCACATTGCCTATTTTACTTACTGTGCTTCAAGTTTATTTAAATCAGCTTCTCCTTAAAACAATCTGAAACCGAAAGTCATAGGAATAATTAAATATAGCTTCCCTTCCCATTCAACTCGATTGTTGAAGAAAGTGTTCAACAATTATTGAACACTTTCTTCAATCTGTTGAGCACTGGAAATCCAGTGATGAATAGGAGATCATAGTCTACCCAAGGAGAAGATGATGAGAGTAAATAGCCAAAGTGCTTGGTGAGCATGAAGAAATGAATAATTTGTTTCATCAGGGACCTGTGCAAGGCCTCCCAGGAAGGGTGACATAGGGGTTCAGTCTTGATGGGTAAGTAGGGTCTCTTCAAATGAAACAAATGAAGAATACTGAAATGAGAAAAATAAAATTACTCGAGATTTAACACATGAACCCCTCATGTCCAAGTTCAGATGAATAGTCATTCAGCAGGTAATCATCAAGGACCTGTAGGGTGCCAGATACTGTGCAAGGTAAGCAGTGAGAATGAAACCACAGGACATGTTTTCTTCCCACAAGGAGCTCATAGGTTTCCCTGAAACTATTTTATCTCTGTGGAAAATAGATTCTGGTCAGAACAGGGGTTTGCATATGAGCAAGGTGAAGACAGGTTTGCAACATAAGACATCATCTAGAGAAGAAAACACGGTGAATAATCTCAAGTGGAGATCTACAATTTATAGGGCCAGCAGAGTGGGTTAAGGATTTCTCAGAAGATACAGGGCAGCAAAACTAGAGATGAGATTAGTGAAAAAAACATCCCGAGTAACAAAGTTTGGTGACTAATTTGCCCAAAGTTACAGTGCAGGTGTTAGAACTTGTATCTTTCTTGGTGATGATGGTTTAATCAGTAAGTCATGTCCAACTCTTGCAACTTCATGGACTGTGGCCTTCCAGGCTCTTCTGTCCATGGGATTTCCCAAGCAAGAACCCTGGAGTGAGTTACCATTTCCTTCTCCAAGGGATCTTCCCAACCCAGAGATTAAACCCACATCTCCTGTTCTGGCGCATGGATTCTTTACCACTGAGTCACCAGATAAGCCCCAATATCTTTCTTACTCAAGATCTATTCTCTTTATATGTGAAACTGCCTTTCAGTTTTCTTTTAGCTTCTCCCAGAGACTCGTTGTTCAATTGACTTGCCCATGCTTCCTTTATCACATGAATCTCAACAAAAATTAAGAACGTATCAGAATAAAAAGTTACTCAGATGGAACTATCCTTTAGAGTATTGGCCATAATAGGGCAGATGCTGTTCAAAATGTCCTATTTGAGTACCTATACCAAAACTGAGAAATAGAGGAGTTTCAGTATATCCTTGAGATCCATGAATATTTGAAATGAGAAGTCAATGTCACTGTCAACTATCCTTTGTATATTTGTCTTTTTTCCTGAAATCTTATATTAGTTTGCCAGGGTTGCCTCCAAAAAGCACCATAGACTGGGTGACGCACAGAAATGTGTTGTCTCACAGCTCTGGAAGCCAGGAATCAGAAAGTGTCAGTCTAGTTGATTCCTTCCAAAGGCATTGAATTATGTGTCATGCCTCTCACCTGACTTCTGGTGGTTTGCTGGCAACCTCATGCATTCCTTGGCTTGGAGAAGCATCACTCTGATTTCTGTCTCCATCTTCACATGGTGTTCCACTGTGTACGTCTCTCCAAATTTCCGCTTTTTATAAGGACACCAGTCATACTGAATTTTTGTTCTTGTCATTGTTCAATCACTAAGTCGTGTCTGACTCTGCGACCCCATGGACTACAGCACACCAGGCTCCCCTGTCTTTCACTATCTACCGGTGATGATAGTGATCATCGTCACTATCAAACTCGTGTCCATTGAGTTGGTGATGCTATCTAACCATCTTACCCTCTGCCACCCCTTTCTCCCTTTGCCTTCAAGCCTTCCCAACATCAGAGTCTTTTTCATTGAGTTGGCTTTTCACATCACATGGCCAAAGTCCTGGAGTTTCAGCTTCAGCTAGGAATAAACTTTAGGATTGTGCATATTGAATCACCTGAGGAGTTTAACTGAGACCAAGAAGAGAATGGAGAGGATTTATGCCCTGGAGCCAAGGTGAGAGAAAGAATGGCACAGTGTTCTGCCCACCCTCATGAAATAAGTATGACCTGTGTATTAGTCAGTATTCTGCAGAAAAATAGAACCAGTAGGGTGTGTGTATATAAATATGGATACAGATATAAATATATTTAAATATATATGAAGACATTTATTATAACCAACTTATACAATAGTGGGTGGAAAATTCAAACTCTGCAGGTACACAGGTATGCTTTTGGCTCACTGTAGCCAGTGCTGCTTTTCCAATCTGAAAGCCAGCAGGCTGGAGAATTCTGTCTTACTCTGGGTGGGCTGATCTTTTTGTTCTATTCAGGTCTTCAACTAAATAGATGAGGTTTACCTACATCAGGGAGGGCAGGCGGCTTTACTCAGAGTCCACCAGTTTAAGTATTAATCTCAACCAAATCACCTTCACAGAAACACCAGGATAATGTTTGACATACTAGCTGGGCACCGTGATGCCATCCAAGTATTGGTTTACATAACTACTAGACCCAATGTTCCACTCTACTGAAACTATTAACTCTTAGACACAATGATCTGTTAGAACCTGTTTCTAATCTCCAGTGAGAACTGTTATTTGGAAGATAGATTATGTTCCAAGATGTGCAGTAACCCCCTGAATCAGGAAACTGTGTATTTGTCTTCCTGACCTTCTATTTATCCTTTAAAATGACAGAAACATTAGCTGTGAAACTAACCTGCTGGTTCAGATTCCTCGTTTTCCTTCTTAGTGAGTTGTGTTCCTTTCCCTATTTTCTTTCAACTTTCTTTACTGCTGAAGTCTGAACAGAACTCAATTTTTTTAGTTTTTCTTTCTTTTTGGCCATACTGTTTGGCAAGTGGGATCTTATTTCCCTGACCAGGGATCAAACTCTTGGCCCCTGCAGTGGAAGCATGGAATCTTCACCACCAAACTGCTAGGAAAGTCCCCAAACTCGATTTTTATTAGCTTATACTTTTTTCCCAAAATCAGTTAATTTCCCCTAAGTTAGCCTGTCAATTAATTTAATAGTCAATGAAAACTAGATCTTTGATACTTATTATTCTTACTTTCTTATTTCAGTTAAATACAAATACATGATAGCTATATACTTATTTACACCTGGATCATAATGAAGACCTCCCTTTTAAAATAAAATTAATGTTCTAGATGTGAGATATACCAAATCAAAAGCAACTGAATGCAGAAACACAAAGCAAAAAAAAACAATTAGCTATCCAATTATCTACATTAGAAAGTCTGGGGATGCAGACACATAATCTAACCAAAGCCAAATCCAGATTTCATCCACACCAGCTTCTACTAGAATAATCCATCAATCCAATCCAGGACTTTCAGGATGAAGCTGATCAGTTAAATTATAGTCAACTGTAACAAACATTATGTAGCTATACAAATATGAACAAAATAACTGGGGAGTCGGGGAAGGGGCTCTTCTATTTCTTCTCCAAATCTTTGTATTTGAGAAAATATTCCTCTTACAAGGGCCAAACCAAGTTTGGTTTCCCCCATTCCAGCCAGTTAGCTCTCCTCTGTGGTCACAGATTTATTGGTCATAACACCCAAGTAATCATCAAATCACAGGCTTGAAAGAATTTTCTTGAAGAATTCCTCTATAAAATATTTATCAATTAGGTATCCAGAGTCCATTTTATTACTTCCGATGACTGAGTTCACTGTCTCTCAAGAAATGTAGTCATGCTTCTGAGCAGTTTTATTTACTTAAAATGTTTACCTGCTATTTCAAAACAGTGGTCTGCTGGTCATGATTACATCCAGTAAACCCAACTGAAAAAGTCTAATCTTCCTTCCCCAAGAGTGTCTTTTATCTAAGTAAGTAAGTGTTAGTAGCTCAGTCTTGTCCAACTCTGCAACCTGATGGACTGTAGCCTTCTAAGGCTCCTCTGTCCATGGACTTCTCCAGGAAAGAATACTGGAGTGGGTAGCCATTTCCTTCTCCAGGGGATCTTCCTAAAGCAGGGATCAAACTCTGGTGTCCTGCATTGCAGGCAGATTCTTTACTGTCTGAACCACCAGGGAAGTTCCTTTTATCTACTTAAAATAAAAACAAAACTTGGCTCCCTTCCTTTTCTCTTATTTCATCAAATGCCTCCAGGCTTACCTACCCTCACTCCAGCACCAACACCTGCTCTGCAAAGGGTAGTTAGGTCAAACAGGTGAGTAAAGCCTGAAATTTCAGCCTGAATTTCAGGCTCTGTGCTAGGTGTTGAGCTCCAACATGGAGCTGTGGAGGGGTGTCTTATAATTGTCATGAAGCCCTCCCCCACCCCATTAGGGCTACCATGATGGCTCAGTGGTAAAGAATCCACCTGCAATGCAGAAGACACAGGTTCCACATCCGGGTCAGGAAGATGCCCTGGAGGAGGGCGTAGTAACCCACGCTAGTATTCTTGCCTGGAGAATTTCATGGACAGAGGAGCCTGGTGGGCTACAGTCCATGGAGTTGCAAAGAGTCTGACACGGCTGAGTGACTACACATGCACGCACCTCCCCACCGCCCGCCCCTGCCCCCAACCCCGCCAATTAGGTCCACTTGCCAAACTTTCTACCTGAAGGACTTGCTTTACCTGGAGAAATGGCCTTCTTCTTACTCAGGTAGAGATGTTACATAGGTCCCAGACTCTATCTTCCTTACATAACATGATGTCAAATCTGCCTTCTGTGGTCTCTTCCTAAATTTTTCTGTTGCTATCACCATGATTATATCATTAGTTTCTCAAAGATAGATTTCTCTTAATCTTTTTTTTCTTAAAAGTGATACATGGATATACAATCAATTATATTTTAATACCATCTTTATAATTCCATAATTTTGCTCAATTGTCCTTATCTAATTACAGTATCAAAGTTAAATCTTTTGAACCTGATTTTCAAAGACTATCATAAATTGGGTTTAACAAAATTTTAATTCAAATAGTTCAAAACTGAACTGATCATCATTATGCCCAAACCCATCTCTTTACTGTGTTCTTTTTTTTACTAACTGAAGCATAATTGATTTACAAAGTTACATGTACACAGCAAAGTGATTCAGTTATATGTATGTATGTGTGTGTATATATATATATATATATATATATATATATATATATATACATATTAAATGTGTGTCTTAGTTGCTCAGTAGCATCTGACTCTTTGCAACACTATAGACTATAGCCGGCCAGACTCCTCTGTCCATGGAATTTTTCCAGGCAAGAATATTGGAGTGGGTTGCAATTCCCTTCTCCAGTGGATCTTTCCAACCCAGAGATCAAACCCTGGTCTCCTGCATTGGCAGTGAATTCTTTACCAACTGAGTTACCAGGAAAGTCCTGGTGCTTTCTGCTTCTCCCCAAATAACAGAAGCAGCCCGTGGCTCTAACAGCCTAATTACCTTTGTTTGTAGTTCATTCCAGGTATCAGTGACCTTAAACAATAATCACTGTTCACAGTGCATATAGGAACTAGTGATAGGGATTAATTTATTGTAACTAGAATAAGTCCTCCCAGATGGCACTTTAACTTTTACCATGATTTCTGCCTTTCTGTTTTTAAATATCTGACATAAGTGATCATTTTTAATAAACTCTTAGTCTTGTTGTAAATGGTAACATCAAAGTGAAAGTGAAAGTCGCTCAGTCATGTCTGACTCTTTGCGACGCCATGGACTATTCCCTTCTCCAGGGGATCTTCCCAACCTGGGGATCAAATCCCTCATTGCGGGTGGATTCTTTACTCCTTGAGCCACAAGGGAAGCCCAACAATACTGGAGTGGGTAGCCTATCCCTTCTCCAGGGGATCTTCCCGACCCAGGAATTGAACCAGAGTCCCCTGCATTGTAGGCAGATTCTTTACCAACTGAGCTATCCAGGAAGCCCTGTTGAGTGTTAATTATTTAGTCTTTTTCTTGTTATCTAACACTTTGTGATTTTCATATGTTTTCTTACATTTCTCTTCATATACTGCAAATCCACAGAATGTGGAATCTTCACGTAAGAGCATGACCTCATGCTTTTAACTATGTGGGTGAAAATATTTACTAACCATTTCCCCCCAAAACTAAGTAACATCGGAGGATTTTAACTTGTGAAGAAGTTAGGTCAGAATCTGTTTTAAATTTGCTCCTAATATGTTATGTTGAAATATTAAGATGGCTTAATGAAAAAGAATTTAAGAATAAAAGTTCTTATCAGCAGAAAGTTTACTTGGCTCCTTGTTATCAAACTTTCCCAACAGTTCAAGTAGAGACAGGATAGACCGAAAAAATCTGAGTGCTTAAAAATTCTTTTAAATTTTATTTATTTTTTCTATATTTGACTGCACTGGGTCTTGTTGCTTTGCACGGGCTTTCTCTAATTGCAGTGCTCAGGCTTCTCCTTGCAGCAGCTTCTCTTATTGCAGAGCACAGGCTGTAGACACTCAGGCTTCATTAGGTGCAGCACATGGGCTCAGTAGTTGTGGGGCATGGGCTTAATTGCCCCATGGCAGGTGGAATCTTCCCAGACCAGGAATGGAACCCATGTCCCCTGTATAGGCAGGCAGATTCTTATTCACTGCACTACCACGGAAGTCCATTTAAAATCATTTGAAACTGACAGAGAGAAGGGTGGACTGACTCAGGTCTAAGCCTAGAATACACCAGCTATCCAGACTTCCTACATTTTTCAGAAGTGATAGAGACCTGCCGACTCCAAGCCCAATACCATCTTGCTTGACCAACATATTACTTTAAATAAAGAATCAAAAACAAACAAAAGGGGATGGGGATGCTACTTTGCCAACATTCTTCTGTTTGAAAACATTTTCAAAGTTTCTTGGAACCGTTTCATGGCTGAGGATGCCATGAGCACACTGAGAAAACATTTGGCTCCCCAGTGAGTGGACAACCTTTCTTCCCAGTGAGTGGACAACCTTTCTTAGAGCTTAAGTACTGGAGTTAATTGTGTGTGCACATGTGTGTGTTAGTCACGCAGTCATGTTCGACCCTTTGCGACCCCATGGGTTGTAGGCCACCAGGTTCCTCTGTCCATGGAATTCTCTAGGCAAGAATACTGGAGTGAGCTGCCATTCTCTTCTCGATGGGATCTTCCCAACTCAGGGATCGAACATTGCATTGAAGGCAAATGCTATTAAAAGGTCAAGACTTAACAGCCTTCAAGTTTATCCTGGAGGATTTAAGCCTCAAAGAGGAAGAGCTGTTGGCCTTGTAGCAGTTCCTGGGGATTTGCCCCAGCCCAGGCTGCTTGAGGAAGCTGTAGATATGAGTGAGAGCTTGGGATCTTATATGGAAGAAGATGGTGCATGAAAATAAAACCCAGTAAGGCAGTCTGAGCCATCACAGATTAAGAAGAAAAAACAAACAAACAATTATTTAGAAACTGATAGCTCATTTCCTTTGTCCTTTCTATGGAGTGTTGTTGTGCCCAAGTCGCGAAATCTCCCAATGACCACCAGGGAGCCAGTATCCGATGCAAAAGCAAGAGAGTTTTTATTACCAAGCTCGATCTGGGGCTCCCACCAGCACTGATGTAGCGGCTATAGGGAGGGAGCCCCGAGTTTTGGGTTACACTGCTTATATAGGGAATATTCAGGTGAAAGGGTAACAAAAAGGGGTGTTCAGGCTGAAGGACTACTGATTGGTTACCCTCTTCTATAGGGTCGTGTGTGGATCTCTGATTGTTTTTTTTTTCACTTACACGGTGAATCATTATTTCACAAAGGTAAATCATCACTTCCAAGGTAAATCACAAATGTCACAAATGTAAATCATTACTTCCAAGGTAAATCACAAATGTCACAAATGTAAATCATTACTTCCAAGGTAAATCACAAATGTAAATCATTACTTCCAAGGTAAATCACAAATCCTTGAACTTAAAGTCAGGAGGTTTATCCTAAGGGCTGATTGGCTCATGCATAGCGGGGCAAGTTTAGGCAATATCCAAAGTCTAAGTCTGTTTGCCCGGTACCTTTGCAAAAATGGAATTCTTTTACAAGATGGAGTACCTCAGGCTCTTCAGTGTGTCATTAATATGCATGATGTTTTAATAGTATTTGCTTCATTTTGAAGAATGCAAGTCTCTAGAGGTGGTTCCTATTGTTAGCAGTTGATGAGAAGGCTGACATAGGATTTTAGCTTCTTAAGGAGGTGATGGGACCAACTAATTGTGATCAGTCTGAACCATAGGCCCAAAGTCTTTAAGAATGTGATTTCATCCACTTGTTTAAATGGTGAGCATTGCATTGCCTTATCTGAATGCTAGCATTCTTTATTTTTTTTTATTTTTTTTAATTTTAAAATCTTTAATTCTTACATGTATTCCCAAACATGAACCCCCCTCCCACCTCCCTCCCCACAACATCTCTCTGGGTCATCCCCATGCACCAGCTCCAAGCATGCTGCACCCTGCGTCAGACACAGACTGGTGATTCAATTCCTACATGATAGTGTACATGATAGAATGCCATTCTCCCAAATCATCCCACCCTCTCCCTCTCCCTCCGAGACCAAAAGTCCGCCATACACAGCTGTGTCTTTTTTCCTGTCTTGCATACAGGGTCGTCATTGCCATCTTTCTAAATTCCATATATATGTGTCAGTATACTGTATTGGTGTTTTTCTTTCTGGCTTACTTCACTCTGTATAATCGGCTCCAGTTTCATCCATCTCATCAGAACTGATTCAAATGAATTCTTTTTAACGGCTGAGTAATACTCCATTGTGTATATGTACCACAGCTTTCTTATCCATTCATCTGCTGATGGACATCTAGGTTGTCTCCATGTCCTGGCTATTATAAACAGTGCTGCGATGAACATTGGGGTACACGTGTCTCCCTCAATTCTGGTTTCCTCGGTGTGTATGCCCAGCAGTGGGACCGCTGGGTCATAAGGTAGTTCTATTTGCAATTTTTTAAGGAATCTCCACACTGTTCTCCATAGTGGCTGTACTAGTCTTGAATGCTAGCATTCTTTAAAAGGGTGTTTTTCAAACTAGAGATCAGGACCCACTAGGGGTCGTTAAATCCTTTTAATTAGCTGGAACCAGTGTTTTGGAAAACTAACATAAAATAGACCTAAGCAGAAAACGCATTTCTTCACTGTGGGAGGGGTCATGAATTAGTTATGATAAGGACCCTGATGCTGGGAGGGATTGGGGGGCAGGAGGAGAAGGGGAAAACAGAGGATAAGATGGCTGGATGGCATCACCGACTAGATGCACATGAGTTTGGGTGATGGACAGGGAAGCCTGGCGTGTGCGATTCATGAGGTCACAGAGTTGAACACAACTGAGCGACTGAACTGAACTGAACCTATACTTGCTATCTTAGTGGCTTTAATACAATAAAATATTTTCTTCTCGTTTATATAAAGCCAGTTCAGGCTAGGTGAGCCTCCTCTATCTGACAACTTCACAATGCACAACATGTGGTCTCTAGGTCAGGGTGTCAACTGCCACAATGGAGAGAGAGGTTGAGGGCCACCCAAGGAGAATTTAAGTTCCAGGCCTGGAAGCAGCTCTCATCACAGCTGCTCTGAGTCACGTGGCCACAATCTAACTTGATGGAAGGGGGCACAGTGTCCTCCTGTGCACATAGGAGTGACAGCAGAGGGACTTCCCTGGCTGCCCAGTGGTTAAGACTTCACCTTCCAATACAAGGGAGTAAGGGTTGGGGTGGAGGGGGGAAGTGTTGATCCCTGATTGTGGAGCTAAAATCCCACATGCCTCATGGCCAAAAAACATAAAACAAAAGCATTCTAGTAACAAATTCAATGAAGACTTTGAAATGGTCCACATCATCGACATAGGGAACTTGAAGCCTGTGCTTTGTGACAACCTAGAGAGGTGGGAGGGGGAGTTCAAGAAGGAAGGGGCATATGCATACCTATGACTGATTCATGTTGATGTATGGCAGAAACCATCACAGTATTGTAAAGTAATTATACTATAATTAAAATATAAATTAAAAAAAATTACCACCCCAAAAGGTCACATCAAAAAAAAAAAAATCTTCAAAAAAAGAAACAGTAGAAATGACATTTATATCACAGCACTCTGTTTACACCCATGCTTCACTGAGCTTGGCATGGATGAGCTTCTGTAGAATATGTACTTTAGATATTTTAGCAAAAACCTCACTCTTTCAGGAATATTAGGCAGCAATTTTATTTTCTTTTTCTGAAAAATAGGTACTTCCTGTCATCACTGGACTAAAAAAACACAAGTTGGTTTCTATGTTTTTGGATTTTCCTATCAAGTTAATTAAACAGACACAAATTGAACATCAGATAGTGTATTCTGGCCTATAGAAGAATCAAAGACAGAGGGTATGGTACCTCTTTCCATTTCTCTGTCATCTGCTTCTGTATTAGCATCACTTCTTCAGCCTCATCCTCCCACTGAGCTACCACAGTGGCCTGACATAGTCATACTTAGAGACTGCTTTTTGTCCTAAAAAGTTGCCAAAATGCAAAATGTCCTAATTTGAGAAAAACTGTTACCTTACTGTGAAGAACTGCAACTCTGGTGAAGAACTGCTAGCGGACTAGACTACCTGGCTGAACTTCAAATTCCTCTTGTTAAGTCTCTCTGTGGATTCTGTATTCATTATCAGTCTTTACAGCCTTGCTGCCTGCCTCTAACTAGATGCTGCTGTGAACTAAATTGTGTTCTCCAACCCCCATCTCAAGCCTAATTCTTATGTTGATGCTCTAATCTCCAATGGGACTGTATCTGGAGGTACGGATTTTAGGAAAAAATTAAGGTTAAGTGAGGTCGTAAATGGGGCTTCCCTTTAAGGGAGTGGCTTTAGTGTTAAAGAACCCTCCTGCCAATGCAGGAGATGTAAGAGACGTGAGTTCATTCCCTGGGTCAGGAAGATCTCCTGGAGGAGCACAAGACAACCAATTCCAGTATTCTTGCCTAGAGAATTCCAAGGACAGAGGAGCCTGGTGGGCTATAGTCTATAGGGTCGCACAGAGTCGAACACAATTGAAGTGACTTAGCATGTACTCACCCATGAGGTCATAAGTGAAAGTGAAAGTCTTTGTGACCCCATGGACTGTAGCCTGCCAGGCTCCTCTGTCCGTGGGATTTTCCAGGCATGAGTACTGGAGTGGGTTGCCATTTCCTTCTCCAGGGGATCTTCCTAACCCAGGGATTGAAGCTGGGTCTCCCCCATTGCAGGCAGACACTTTACCATCTGAGCCACCAGGGGACCAGTAACCTTAACAAGAAGAGGAAGAGACAGTGGAGAGTTCTCCCTTCCAGCACGAACAGGACAATGTGAGGGACTTCCTCGGTGGTATAGTGGATAAGAATCCACATGTCAATGCAGGGGACACAGGTTTGATCCTTGGTCTGGGAAGATTCTACTTGCTGAGGAGTTAAGCCCACGGGTCCTAACTACTGAGCCTGTGTATCCTAGAGCCAGTTCTCTGCAAGCCACTGCAGCGAGAAGCCCCAGAGCTACAAAGAGAAGCTCTCACCAGAACCTGACCATATCGGTACCCTGATCTCAGACTTCCAGCCTCTAGAACTGTAAGGAAATAAATTTGTGTTGTTGAAGGCACTCATCCTGTAGTGTTCGGTTACAGCAGCCCAAAAAACTAAGACTGGTGCCTACCTTGGATAAGCAATAATGATATATAGCATTAAATGTCGCCTCTGTGCAGGTTGCCCTCACCTGTCCAAACAGTCTTTCAGTCATTTGAGAACTTTGCATACACACTGCCTACACCACATTCACTTGTCTTTACTTGAGTGCACATTCTCACATCTCTTCAAATGTAAGTTCCTGGAGAGGAAAGATCACTCCAAAGATAATGCCTAGTAATGGGAACACGAGAAACTACCATCAGAGGCAAGTGTTATCTCCCTTTTGCAAATGAGAAAACTGGCCTTGATATGACCCTGAGGTCAGGCTATAAACCATTAGTGGAACTAAGATTTCAATCAATGGATGTTGAACTCTAAGGCACATTTTCTTTTAATAACAAACGTTACAAACCTCCTCTCTTCCCTTTCCTCCTATCTTGCCAAACTTTTGGACCTGGTTTCAGACCACTAGCTCAGCCCTGACCACAAAATCATCCATTAATTATTTACTTCTCTGCTTTTACACAATCTCTGTCCCTTAAATTCCTCCAGTTTTATTTGTCCCAGGTCCGCAACCCTGGGCCATCTACATTATTGGAGCTGACACTTTGATTAAAACAATGCAATATTGTAATATTGAGTGCCTCTGTATTTTAATAATTTAACAATGCTTTCCTTAGTGTGTTAGTTATTATAACATAGCTAATGAATCAATTTAATTAAATATAAACAAGTTTATTCTGCTTTCTGTTAAAAACTATAATCTAATTCTGTTCTTCATCATATTTATTTCTACAAAATAACAAGCTAAGTCCTTTAAATAACTAAAATCCGTGGAGATTATGCCATCAGGTACAGAAATGTTTTCCATCATGTCTTTAATTACTTTTCCCACTCATACAAGGCACTCACAGTAATATACGTTATGAATTTCTTAAAGTATTGCAAAATAGAGTGCAAAACATCATGCTCCTTAAAAGCCTGATGAGTATCATATTTTGATGATTCAGAGAATGAGCAGTAATATAAATAGATTAATGAAATTAAGAGTGATTCATATGCATTCCCTGGTGCAACTTGCTTTACTAAAGGAAGCATAATGCATCTAATTGTAAAGCAAAAATAGAGACAAAGACATAGAAAACAAATGCATGGATACCAAGAGGGGAAAAGGAGGGTGGGGAGATTTGGAAGATTGGAGTTGATATATATATATACACTATTATGTGTCAAATAGATAACTAATGACAGCCTACTGCATAGCACAGGGAACTCTACTCGGTGATCTGGGGTGACCTAAATGGGAATATATGTATATATGTACAGTAGTATGAAAGTGAAAGTCGCTCAGTGTGTCTGACTCTTTACAATTTCATGGACTATACAGTCCATGGAATTCTCCAGGCCAGGCCAGAATTCTTCTGGAGTGGGTAGCCTTTCCCTTGGGATCCCAGCCTCCCACATTGCAAGGGGATTCTTTACCAGCTAAGCCACAGGGAAGCCCAAGAATACCGGACGGGGTAGTCTATCCCTTCTCCAACAGATCTTCCCAACCCAGGAATTGAACCGGGGTCTCCTGCATTGCAGGCAGATTCTTTACCAACTGAGCCATCAAGGAAGCATGTAGAGTAGAAACTAACACAACATTGTACAGTAACTATACTCCAATAAAAATTTTTTTTTTTAAGTAGGATTCTGTTCTAGGGTTACAGGAAGCCCTCGTTCTTTCAGTTAAACGTCTATACGTTCATGCTCAGTTGCTTCAGTCATGTCCAGTTCTTTGCAACCATACGGACTGTACAGGCTCCTCTGTCCATGGGATTCTCCAGGCAAGAATCCTGCAACAGGTTGCCATGCTCTCCTCCAGGAAATCTTACCAACCCAGAGACTGAACCCACATCTCATGTGTCTCCTGCATTGCAGGCAGATTCTTTACCCACTGAGCCACCTTTAAATGTTTAAATATGCCATTTTAAAACAAGTGCTTTATTTAAATTTGATTGACTATCCTCAAAGCAAATGGCTTTAAAATATTTATTAGTCATTTTTCATTGAATGCAACCACAGCAAGCCATATCAGCTATAAAAAGTATGCTAAAAATAATATGAGTAACAATCCATAATATTCTTTTCAAGGTAAGTCTTTTCCTGATTACTGACAATAGTTTTCTTATTCTTAGTTATCATCTTTATTTATTAGAAAGATATCAAGTTTTAGCTCAAAGATGTTCTCACTATAAGATTCCAAAAAAGTTAATAGTCTGTTGTAAGAACTGTGGGAACAAGACAGAATAAATTGAAGCCACCATTCCAATTAATCTCTGCTCAATTCTAACTTTCAGTTTTTTCCAGACTCTAGGATCAGAGATTTCAAAAAGAAAAAAAATAAAAATCTAAACCCCCAAATTACCAAACTACCCTATTAAATATACCCCCTGTATTTGAGTATTGCAAACAATGAGTTCCAAGGTCTAAGCTCCCAACATAGCATAATAGTAAGTGGATGACAGCCTAGATCCATTGATTCTGGTGCTTAAAAGAAGAAAAGAATGCATATTAAGGGACTGGAATTGTTATTGACTTCTATTTATTTTTACAAGGGTTGTTAGTCCCAGGCCAGTTGTCCCTTAATTGCTCAGCAAGGTCTTGGGTGACTTTCTGCTCAACCAGTGCGTTCCCATGGAATGCAGTCTAATTGCAAATACTGGCTACCCATGAATCATGTAAACCTGATTCCATGGAAAGACACATGTAAGTTTCCCCACTAGGAATACATTTATTCCAGTGATCTGTTATTTTGGATTATTGCTGCCCTTGCTCAGCCATTCAATGTATATCTTTTGTGTATCTATTTGCTGCTGTCTTTAGCATGGGAAAAACAAAATGAGAAGACACCGTTCCCACCTTCAACAAGCACACAAGATGTCAAACCGTTATTCAATGCATCAGGAATTACTGTGCTTGAATCCTTCCAATTGCCTTGTAGGGCAGTTGTCACCATCCCCATTTACAGATGGGAACAACAAAAACCTCAGAAAGGTGAAATATTGAGTCCAAGTGCACAGAGTTAACATGTTACAATGTTACAGTCACTTGTGACATTACAATGTTATAAAACTTATATTCACATCAAAGGTAGTTCCATTAATATCTAATCTTCAGACCTATGGTCCTTCTGTTATAACTTTCTACTTTCCTTTATCAGTTTAAATAGACAAAAATTAACTGAATTTATTTTGTTTCTAAGTCTTCATCACACCACCCTTATTCATTATTCCTAATAGACCTTTTGCTATCTTATGTACCAAAACTTTAACACATTTGTTTTCTTTAACAAAAATAATATTTGCAAAAAATATTTTAAGCACTGAAATACCATACAAAGTCTTGTGCCATAAATATGTTTTTACTTCCCCCACATGCAGAGAGAGGAGCTCCACAGGGACCACCCCAGGATAAGCCCCATTCTTCAGGCCAGTCGTGGGGGTGAAACAGCTGGGATTAGAAAGAGAGTGTGGTCATGAAGAAGCACGGCCTGAAGAAGAGCCAAAAAGGACTCTTAGTCATTCTAGAATTTGAGGAGTGATTTTTAACACGCCAGGAAGAAGTGAGTCAATAAGGAAGAATGTAAATCAAAAGGGTACAAGTTAAAGGAAAAACACAGTCACTTTTATGTAAATTGAAAGATCTTCTTCTGCCAAAAGGAAATTCTGGGAAAGATCTTGCCTGCACATCAGCAAAATGCAAGCAAGTTCCCATCTGTTTTCATCCCTCTGTCAGGAACAATTTTCCCAGACCAGTGGGACATGTAGACTGGAATGGAAACAGGATGGATTAAACCTATCTTTGCTATGAAATTGAAAAGGTGAAAGAGGTAGCTTTCTTTTTCTTTCTTCTTTTTTTTGAACAATTATCAAGACTAACTATCATATGAGCTAGACTAAACTACAGTGTTAAGATAAAGCCTTTTCTAGACTTTTTCTAGATTTAAAGAGTAGCCAAGAGGTCAATCCTTTTTAATTCCATCAGTCTTATAGGACTTAAGATTATAGGGAACAAAATTTATATTCTGCAATGGAAATTCACCCCATTTTATTTTAAAAAATGTTTTTCTTTAATTAAAAAAGTAGTGTTTTTAATATAAAATATTATTCATGTTAGCTTATAAAAACTGTTTTAGGACCAATTGTCAAACTGACATTTTATAATTTATATATTTATTATATATATATAATATCTATTTTAAAGCATATAATGTGAGATCCTTCACCTCTGTATAATTTTGTGAAACAATGTATGATTTTTAAAAAGTAAATTATCCATGTATTTTTTTGAAACCTGAGAAGTCTTCCTAATATCTTCCTAAATATTGTCTGTGTTTTCTCAATCTCCATTTTTTGGTCAGCAAATTGCTATTGAAGTCTCTATTTCGATAATGGCTCCTGAATGGTTTGTTTGGTTTTTTGGGTTTTTTTTTTTTTTTTTTTGCTACTGTAACAAATGCTCACATAGTTAGTGGCCTAAGCAACATCCATAGTCTTTTATCTCACAGTTCTAGAGACCATAAGTCCAGGAAGGTCTCACCAGGGCAAAATCAAAGTGGTGGAACTAATCTCTGGAGATACCAAGGGATGACACTGTGCAGTCGTAGAACTGAGACTGATGCTGAAATTCGGCCTCAATACCCTCCCATAGAGAACTGAGCCTCAGAGACAGAGTTTGGAGTGAAGTAGAAAAGAATCGCTTGCCTGGCGTGCTGCAGTCCATGGGGTTGCAAAGAGTCAGACACGACTGAGTGAGTGAAAACAACAGCAATAAGGCAAAGGGAGTCACAGCAGTAATGCCCTTAAAACTGTGTGCTCCGACCTATGAAGTGTTAGGAGCTTTATAGTAAGATTCAAAAGGGTGTGATCAGCTCATGGACATTCTTCTGATTGGCTGGTGGTGAGGGAAGTGGGAGTCAGCATCATCATTTCCGGTTCCAACCTGTCTTGGGTGTGTGCCTGTGGACAGAAAGTAGTTAACTTCTCCCACCTGGTGGAGGTTTTCGTATCTATAAAATAGCTCAAAGATACTTTTGTGTGTATCCCTTGATGGGAAACCAGGACCCTACTCCAAGGCTGTGCCATTGTTTCTTGATTGCTCCTCATTTGTTTCTATATCCCTTCCCCTCCCTGATTAGCAACTTCTGAACATGACCTTAGGAACTCAGGGAAAGTCATGGAGGCTGAATGAAGCCTATTTCTTATCAAGAAATGGGGGACATAGAAAGCCTTTTGTGTCCAGGAGCCACAGGGTGCTGCTCAGTATCAAGATCTCTGTCTTTTTGCTGTCGGTGGTGGTGAGGGTGAGGCAGGGGTTGGGAGTTGGGGGGGACCCTTAGCTCCTAGACCTCCAGTTCTTGCCCGAGGTCCCTTACCTCCCTGAAGTGGTCAGGGTCGTTCTCACACTTACATCTCTCTCTGACGTCAGCCAGAAGTGGTTCTCAACCTCTAAAGACACGTGTGAGAAGACTGATTCCACTGAGATGATCTAAAATAATTTTTCAGCTTTAAAATCCTTATACTTAATCACTTCTGCAAACTCTCTTTTGCCTCGTAGGATAATATATCCACAGGTTTGGGGGATAAAAATGAGAACATACTGGGGACCATTATTTTATCTCCCATAGCTCCTCCACTAGAAAACTAGATTCCTTCAGATAATCTAGCTTTCCCAGTAACTCTCTCAAATTAAACTGTATCATTACCCCAGATTTATTATATTTCAAAACCAGAAGATACAGTCAAGATCCACCTCCATCCTTTTTTCACTACCACTTCTTAGCTTTGCTTGTTTACTCTCATTTAATTTTCCTTCCCAATTTTTTTCCTATATGACTCTACTCCTATTTTTTATCATGATTTTACTTAATTTCAGGAAGCTGCGCTTCATGTTCATATTTCTTGAAACCTGCATGAGATTCCCTCTAGACCTGCCCCTCATCATTCCAGTGGACCAAACACCCAATACTCAGATATCCTAGACCAAATCCAACACATTTTACCCTCATTCAGTTTTTGTTTTTTTCTCCTCATTCAGTTTTAACAGAGCTACATCTTAGCATTTTTATTACTTAGAATTCTTTAGTCCTTAAATTTCAAACTCTCAAATCTTCTTCTGATCCTTATTTTTGAGCTCCCCACCGTCAAGCCTGTACTATTGCTAAATTTATTCCTTAATTTCTTCCAGACTTCAAGGTCTAACTTCTGTCTACTCTAATCATGCACTTATGCCAGACTCATTAATTTTTATCAGACCAACTTCATTCATTCACTTATTGAACAAGTATTTATTTAAAACCTGTTCAATGCAGATTTTACAAAGAAACATTCCAGTTGTTGCTGATCTCACAAAGTTTGCAATCTACTTTCACTTTCCTTGCTACTAAGTCAGATCCCCAAGAAAAGTTAAAACTATTCATTAACAAGTATTCCATATTTTATTGACTACGTACCTTGTTCTAATTCCACTGCAGAGTTAGTTCCCCAAATATAGATTCTGTTCTTGTCTACATCAGTTAATTAGGCAAAAACATAAATATTCAATAGCTGAATACATAAACATGGAAAACTTAGAACTCACTTTCTCTTTTTTAATTTTCTGAGTTTCTAAATGAAACTGTCAAGAAAGAGAGACATGACCAAACCTGATTTATTTGATGACCAGTGTATAGAGCTGCTTTTACTAATTCATTAAATTAGTTAACTTACTACTCTTCTCCCAACAGTGATTATTTCAGGGGAGAAAGTAAATGTTAGTCACTGTGACCTCATGGACTGTAGCTGCCAGGCTCCTCTTGTCCAAGGAATTCTCCAGGCAAGAATACTGGAGTGGATAGCCATTCTCTTCTCCAGGGGCCTATTCCTGACCCAGGTCTCCTGCAATCCAGGTAGATTCTTTACTGTCTGAGTTATTTCAGAAGTTTAGTGTTTTTCTTTAAAGCACCCACATAACAATTCACTAACAACATAGTCTATATATCACAAAAAAATTGAAGACAGCCAGATGCAAACTCTCTCAGTTGCTATCACTTATTCCCTTCCAATCTTACTTATAATGGCAGCCCTTTCTAATCTTACTTTTCAGACTAACTCTGGGACCCTCTTTAACCCACTTATAGACACTGCTACTCCCCAAGTGTCCTGACGCTTGTTATATCAATTACCTACCCTGCCCTGCGCCTTTTATGGCTTCTATGCCATTGGTTACAAGTCTGATTGTCTCATATCCTAATAAAAACTTTCCCATTCCTCTCTTTTATGCCCACCACTATAAATTTTTCAAGAAATGTTCATTTTCATCTCTTTTCCTCATATCTCATTTCCTTCTTAATCCCGTAGGATCTTATGACTGCCCATAAAATATCATTGCAACAATTATTTAAAAGGTCATTTAGACTCTATTGGTCACTTTTGGGTTCTTCTCCAGCTTGACCTCTCTATAAAAAGCTACTATTAATAATCCTGCTATATTCGAAGCTCTCCCTTGACTTTCATGAGTGTCTACTTTTCTGACTGCTCATCTGAGCAACCTTCTACATTTAAGATTGCTCCATCTAACTCTCATCCTCTGGGTCCATCCTTTCTTCATGTCCCACCTGCAGCCCTCCACAGTGATTTCTGAGTCTGCACTTGGCCCAGAAGAGACTTGCTTGATATCGATGATGCCAGTGATGTCAATGACTCGCAAGTCTACAGTTTCAAGACTGATTTCTTAACAGATGCCTGGTATTTTTAAATTTTTATTTATTTATCTGTATTTTTTATGGTAGGTCCTTGTTGGTTATCTGTTTTAAATATAGCAGTGCATACATGTCAGTCTCAAACTCCCAATCGATGCGTCCCCCTCCCTAGTAACCATAAGTTCATTCTCAAAGTGTGTGAGTCTGCTTCTGTTTAGTGAATAAGTTCATTTATGGCATTCTTTTAGGTTCCATGTATAAGTGATATTATATGATATTTGTCTTTGTCTGACTTACCTCATTTACTGTGACAATCTCCGTGTCCATCCATGTTGCTGCAAATGGCATTATCTCCTTCTTTGTGGCTGTGTAATATTCCCTGTATATATGTACTGCATCTTCCTTATCCATTCACCAGTTGAAGGACATTTAGGTTGTGTCCATGTCTTGGCTGTTGTAAACAGTGTGACAAAGAATACTGGAATGCATGTATCCTTTTGAACCATATTTTTCTCTGGATATATGCCCAGGAATAGGATTGCTGGATTATATGGTAACTCTATTTTTAGTCGTTTTTGCTTTAATAGTGGTTGTACCAATTTATATTGCTACCAACAGTGTATATGTTTTACATGCCTAGTGTTTTAACAGTCTAATATAGATTATTCTCCTATCCTGGCAGATATGCCTCCATAAAAACCTGAAAAGCCAGGTTCAAGTGTAAACTGTGAGATTT